>NW_026624027.1:26358-33107 GCF_030028575.1 Malurus melanocephalus
AAAAACCCAAAGACAAGGCTTATCCCAGCCCTTTAACCCCCCTACAATTTGTGTATCAGCACAGGAGACTGAGGAAAAGCAATATTTACTGCCCTGGGGGCCTGTGCCCACCACTGAAAACCCACCCYTGCCACAGGGAATGAACAGAAATAATATCCAAAGCTCACAGGTGGCTGCTTGTATTGAAAATAAATCGATGCTAATGCATTCAGGCGTTTTTAAAAACAAAAACGCAGCAGATCTTGCGGTATTTTAATCCTCAKAAAAGCTGCCAGTTCTGTTTTTGGGAGGCTTTGCAGGGTGCTGTCTGCTGGGGTGGAGAGGGGTGGGTTTTCTGGGGCTGCTGTGGGATCACAGGGACATTTGGGAAGGGGGCAGAGCCCTTTTCACTCTCCATATGGAATCAGAGCAGTTTGGGTTAACTTCTCCCATTCCAGCCTGGCCCGAAGAGCTGAGCAGAGGGGRACGCACCCTCTTCACATTTGGGGTTTATTTTAAACACTCCTGAACTAAACAAATCCTGTCATCACTCCCARATATCACAGAAATGACAATATGGGAAKAGAAATAGAACAAGGAAGTGGCAAYGCTCCGTCGGCACCAAATYYYYGAGGTGCAAACAACCCAAACCYGAGCCYTGGGTGCTTTGGGCAGCGGCTCCTTGGGGCTGTACCCCAAGTACAGGGGTGGGACTGGGGGCAGTAGGAAGGAACCTGGGGGTGATTTGTCATGGGTGACATCAAACCCCCCCAGTGCCAGCGAGCCCGGCTGCTCTCGGTGTTTCACCCCAGCAGTGATTTCAGGGTGCCCGTGCAGGGGGATTTGCACCTCCAGCCCTGATTTCTGCTGCTGGCATTTGGCATTTGGCCCCTGGCACAGCCTGGTCACCCTGGGGGTGTCACTGGCAGGCACCAGCCCCGCCGAGCAGCGCATCCTCGGCCCTAATAACGTGCAGAAAARCTGCTTGAATAGCACAAAACCTTTCCATACATTTTTCCCTGACCCCTTTTCCTTGCTGACCTGGTCCTCGGCTGCCCAGGCCGGTTCTGAGCGTTCCCGGGGTGTTTTTTGCCGCTAGATGGCAAGAGCAGTGCGGGCAGGGACCAGCTCCGAGAAACCCAAACACTCCCTGCCCCATCGGCCGGGGCTCGTTAGGGGCAATGACATGAATAATTTGAGATTTGGATCCTGAGTTATTGCTCAAATGAGAAAAAAAGATAAAAATCGCCGACCAAGCCCGGTCTCAAAATGTGCCCTGCATGGATCAGAGTGATCCAGGAGTTGCGGGCGTTATTGCCAGGGTGAAATGATCAGCAGGGTTAGTTTTGCTGAAGTTTTGGGGCTGCCTCTCTTATTTCCCTGGAGGGAAATTCCCTCCCCTGACCCTTCTCAACAAGTTTGGCTTTCAGAGTCTATGGGTTTGGGATCCAGAGGAGCAGATTCCTGAGGGCCCCCATCCCCCAAACCCCTCTGTGAGGAGTCCCTCACCCTCCAGCATGAAGGAAAAGCAAACCAAACCCCATCTGCCCCTAAACTGCCGCTTTTCTCATCACAGAGTTTGACCCTGACCCCACAGCTCCGGAGGGAAGCGCTCTGGGAAGGGGCAGTGGCTGTTCCCTGYYCYRCAGGGAATGATCCAGGCTCAGCAGKGGCACAGCACGGGGCACAGGGGAGCAATGTGGGCACACACTTGGGCACCTGATTGCAGAAAATCCCCCTGGCAGGGAGCAGAGGCCACATCTTGCCTTCTCCAGGCCACACAGCAGCATCTGGTAGCATCAGGGGAAGCCAGGGCTGCTCTTTGGCTGGTGACGCCAGAGAAACAAGGAAATGTTTCAGTGACTCGTCCCCACCTCTCTGTCCCCTTCCTGCCACCCTTCGCACACAAAATGACCTCCCACACGTGAAATCTATATTTTTACGGCTTCTGTTTCCAGAGAAGTGGCACAAAATCCGGTGTCACAGAGCAGCACAGAGCTGCAGCACATCCCTGCAATCCCAGCACACTGAAAATAACAAATAAACCAAATAATCCCTTTTCCAACCTCTCTCCACGGGATGTCAGTCCTCTAAATAAGCTCCCAACACCAAATCAAGCCCTCGGACACCTCCCCCTGTTACCCAGGAGCTCCAGGAGCTGCAGCTGCCCCTGCCCCATCCCCAGCCTGCTGTTTCACACTCTCCAGCCACATCATCCTTATCTTTAATTTCTGAATTGACCCCCCGGAGAAAATCTCTGCGTGCCTATTTTTTATGTGTTTATCTTGTCATTTCTTTAGAAAGATACTTGTTACAATATTTTTTCCCCTCCTTCCCCCCAGCCCTGTCGGAGGAATCTACTTGGGTAATTTGTTGAGCGGGTTGCTGGGCCATGCATTATGCATGAGATGCAATCTTGATTTTTGCACTCCACTGTGTGCATTCTGAAACAGGAACGGCATCGTGCCCGCACGCAAAATGAACATTAACAGCTCAAAAAAAAAACCAAAAACACAAAACCAACCCAACAACCCAACCAAATCCAGGAAACAGAAAATGCCCATTTATTTAAAGGAAAACAAAAAAACAGCCTCCACTTGTTCAAGCTGTTCTCGCTGGGATTGCTCAGAGCAGTCAAGTTGTTGCTGCGTTCGCTCTGCTGGGGAGTAACCAGGCTTGGAGCTGCTTGGTGGGACACAGAACGAGGTTGTTGCAGTGTCCAAGGATGGGGTTTRGAGCAATYTGTGAYAGTGGAAGGTGTCCCTGGCCATGGCAGGGKGTGGRATGAGATGRTCTTTAAGGTWCTTTCCACCYCAAATCACTCTGRRATTCTGTKTGAGCCCAAGGGCAGCATCACCACCCCCTGCAGCCGAGGAGCTCAGGTGGGACGTTCTGGCTCTGAGGATGAGGATAACCCTGTCCCTCCCTCCTCCACACAAACATGGACATTTCCTGCTCCTGGAGACAAACAAACCCTCCCTGTCCACCTGCCTTGTGCTGCAGCAGCTTTCAGAACATGGCACAGGGCCAAACATTTGGGGCCAAACCCCAAAGGCCACATCCCCCAAGGCTTTGAGCCTTTTTGCCACATCTGCCCTTATTAATCCATCTCTCCCCCCACAACTCAACCCTTTACCTTCTCCTGGAAGGGCTGGGTGCCCCATTCCTCCTCTGGAAACTGATTTGCTGCACAGTGGGATGTGGTTGGAGGTGGTGACACTGGCAGGTGATATGAGTAAGGTTCCTCTGCTGAGTGTGGTGTCAAACCCTTCAGGTTAAAGACATAAAGCAGAAACACACACACACACACACACTCCAAAAAAAAAAAAAAATTCCAGAAGTTTCACAGCCCATGAACCGCCCCCAACCCCCTGCCCTGCTGTATTTCATGCTTGGAGGCCATCGAGTATTTCAGAGCAATGGGATGTGTGGCTCATTTTAAAGTCCATTTAAAATCCAGCTGTGGCTGTGATGTCCTTACCAGCCTCTGCTGTGGCACCTCTGTCACCTCCCGTGGGCAGGGGGCTCTCCTGCAGCCCCCCAAGGTGACAGCTCCCATCTGGAGGAGAAACATCTTGAAACATCTGGAGGAGAAAACAGAAGACAAGAAACTTTGTTAATCCCAAGAAGGGCATCAGGAGTGAAAAAGAATCAGAAAGCGGCCCCTGAGAAGGAATTAAGAAGGAAAAAAAATGTCAGAAAATGAGTAAGAGGGAGAGAGAGGACAGGTGGAAAGGAAAAAGGAACAGGATAAAATGGGGAGCAAGATATAAAGCCAATTATTTTTGATTCTTTGGCTTAGGGGCTAATTTATTACAGCAGTAAATCATGCCTAGGACAGGTAATACAGCAGCCAGAACATGGACATTATTTAGACAGTGTGATCATGGTATTAGCACTCGGAAAAGTGGAAAATTTTAAATTTTAACTGCCTCCAGGCCACATCTCACCCTTTACAGTCTCCCCTTTGCTCAGCACAAAGAAATATGGCACTTTCCCAGGAAATATGGCACTTTCCCAGGAAATATGGCACTTCCCCAGCGCCAGGAACTCCACGTGGAGACAGAAGGGTTCGGTGGGAAAGCACAGGCTCGGGTTTGCTCCCATCCCGCACCATCCCTGGGCTGGGCTCCACATCCTCCTCTCCCAGCCCCACAGATGTGCCCATCCTCACACGGACCCTGAGAACCCACCAGGGAAGAGATAAAGATATAAAAAACCCAAAAGGTCTCTCTGCAGACCTTTGTGTGTGCCCCACGCCCCCGGCGAAGGGGAAGGCAGGGGGGTGAGAGCTTCGGCCGTGATTCCAGGGATAAATGGGCTGAGAGGATGAACGAGGAGAGGATGAGCCTCTCTTCCCACCCGCACAGCGTGCCTTGGCTGSCAGGGGACAATCTTTATGCCATCTAAAGGTGGTGTCTGTATAAAGAAACTTTCTGGGGTTTAGAAGAGGCGAGGGGGTTCTTCAGACCCCGGGAATTGCGGGAGCGGCTCTGTGCCTGCATCCCTCCTGTCCAGCGGGAGAAACGCACCGGGAGCGGCGCTTTGAGGCTTTGTTCCCCTGCCTGGCGGTGGCAGGACTYGGGGACCGAGCCCCGAGGCCGTYCCTGGCCCTGCACCCMTTTTTGGGGTRTTCACCCCGAGCCCTGCACCCMTTTTTGGGGTATTCACCCCGAGCCCTCCGGCCCGGCCGCATCCCGAGCTAGCGTGAGCATCCCCCGCTGCCGCAGGGACCGAGGCATGGGCAGGGGCCCGAGTGTTCAGCGCTGGCCCTCGAGGCAGCCAGGGATGCTGGCAGCCTTGGAAAATGATGCCAGAGACGCGAAAAACCCCAACCCGCTTGGCCTCCAGCAGCCAGAGCAAACCGCGCTGCAGTTCAATAACTCCATCGGGCGCCGGGCGCGCTGCGAGCTGGAGGGGAAAGTTCTCGGCTTCCCCCGAGCGCAGTCTGAGCCCGTTTGCTCACGATTTCTCTCCAGAAAGCCACATTTCGGAATTCAGGATGGGAATTGCGGTGCCAAGGCGCTGTAGGGCGAGCAGACMCAGCCACAGCCCCCGGCAGCGGCTCCCGGAGCCTCGCTGCGCTCTCCTGCGCTCCAGGCACGGAAAGGATGGAGACAGAAATCCCCATTCCTCCACCCACCCCAGCCCTGCCTGGGGCACCCCGCAATGCTCTGAGAGTCCCCACCAATATCCTGCTTGCCTAAAGCCACCACACGATACCTTTCCTTTTTGTAGATGGGAATATATTTAAGAAATGTGTTTACTTATATCCWGTAAAAGCACAATAAACTTATCTCCAGACATCACATTAAAGAAACATGGTGATTTTAAAAGTTACTTTGTTCAAAAACTCCTCCAGGCAGGAGAGATAAAAACCAGCAAGGCACTGGTGGTTGAGGAAAAAACAGAACCACTCTGCTGTAATTTCACTGTCCCTAACGGAGCGACACACGCAGTGCACGTGTGGGATAAGTTACAATAACCTGGATAAAGTTATTAATTTATAACAATGACAGAACGGACWGCAGAGGTGTTTTAAGGCTCTGTTCGAGTTATTGAGCTCAGCAGATGCCAGGCTGGCGCTTTGAAGCCTCGGGTGGTTGGAAATGCAGCACAGATTGTCTCGGGTTTGATCTTCCCCGCCTGTCGGGATCCATCACCGCCAGCAGCTTTCGGGGTAACTGGGGACAGCTCTTGATAGGGTCTGACCAATTTGTGTTGATGTAAAGGCACAGGTACACACGGTCCCAAACCCGATATTTTTACCTCTTCTGCTGGAAAAAATGTGACTTTGAGCAGAACAGGGCTGGCTGGGGTAGCAGGGTTTGGCTCAGTGTGGTGCAGGGTCCATTGAAGGTTTTATTGCACGGGCCCCTGTGGCGGCTGCGTCGCTCACCAGTGCCAATAAACCCCTCATCCCACACCATTAACTGCTCTCTAGCTGCCACATCACTCTCCTGTAAAATACTTTATGAAGGTTTAAATTTTTCTGCCCTTTTTCCCCCTTGTCCCTCCCGGCCATAAACCAGGCTGGGTTTAACAGYGCAGAGSTCAGCTGGGCTGGGAGCGGGAATCCATCCTCACTTTTTCACCTGTTCCATGGTCTTAAAAAAAATTTCTTAGCTGGGAGAGCATGAAATGGAGTGAAATTATGCAAYGGGTAAAATATGGCATCCAAAGTGATCTTGCAATTCCTCCTGAGCCCCATGGAGAACATTGAGACTCRGGGTTTGGGGCTGGGATTTTGGGAAGTTTTCAGCTTCATTGGCTTCACAGAACAARGCAGAGGCTGCTCTGGCAGACCTGAGTTTTTAGTTTGTTTTAACTGAAGACTCCAAAAGACAGATATGAATGCAAGGATGTAYAGAAAGAGGAGAATGCATCTCCAGCAGTGATGGGAGCTGTTTCCAAAGCAGGGAAACACTAAAACAACCCCCACAACCCAGACCAGCTGAGAGCACATGGTCCAGCTGACTCTTCCCAGCTTTCCTCTGTGGGCACTTAATTTTTACAGAATCAGGGMATGAAGAAACTCCAGTCTAAGGTCAGTCAGAACAGAGCTGTCTTGTTCCTGAGGGCTGAGGAATTAATTAGTATTAGGACAAAATAYGTTCAGTGTAGCACAAACCTCAGCCAGGATGGTTTTCTGTTGATGTGGGAAAAGATTAACATTTGGTCACTCCTAAAATCTGTAGGAAAGGGAAAACTGCACAGAGCTGGCAGTGAAAATGTTTTAAAACTGGATCTTTGGAAAAGATACACTTTCT
>NW_026624027.1:33173-37025 GCF_030028575.1 Malurus melanocephalus
CTTTCTTTTTTTTCTTTGTCCCGTCAGGAATTGACACAGTTGAGAGAGCAGAGAAATTAAACTGTGCAGGATTGCTTCCTGCATTGATAGACTCGGATTCTCATTCACACAGAGACTTACAAAAAGGAAAAGAAAAAAATTAAAAAATCACTGGGATCCGTCTTTGCTCGGAAATCTGTATTCCATTAACTCTGACATAAGGCACAAAGCAAACCAAAAAAAGAGAAACTCACCCCAGTGSGGGGCTGGAAACCAGAGGCAGAGCCCATCAACATTCTCTGTGTGTGGAGAGAACAGAGGGTTTGGGCTCACACAACTGATCCTGATGGAGGAAAGAGCCAATCCCTCCTCCAGCAGCAGTGACAGCTGTGGCCAAGAGGGYCTGTGTGGATTTGGTAGCAGAGATAAGAAGGAGCCAAATTCCAGGAGCATCCCCCTCCTGCAGCTGAACACAAGAACCACRCTTGGGAAACTCAGAGTGGAGAGCACTCGGCAGCTGCAGGGGAGGGGAAGGAAAGGGGCAATAATGCCGTGATCAGTGACTAAAGTTTGGTTCTGTCCCTCGGTGGGCAGACACAGGAGGGAAGCAGAGCCAGGTCCATCCCCACCTGGGGAGGCTTTGGCTCCTGAGCTCCTCAGAAGGGGCTGCAGGAGCACCCCAGGCATGCCAAACCCAGAACAGGGATAATTCCTGGCCATGCTGGCACTGGCCCGGGGAGCAGCCTGTGCTGGATTTCAATTTTAAATAATTTCAAAGCCAAGGCAAGCTTGGCTTGCACAAATGCAGTGAGTTTTTCATATACGTTAATTGCCCAGAATTCAGAAGTTTRTGGCTGTCCYATCTCTGGCAGTGTCCAAGGCCAGGCTGGACAGGGCTTGGAGCAACCTGGGATAGTGGGAATTGTCCCTGCCCATGGCAGGGGGTGTAATGGGATGATTTTTAAGATCCTTTCCAGTCTGTGATTAATGAAAATATATTTGGGATATCTCTGTCAGGATGGGCTGAACTACAGAAAAGCCATTAAGATGTGTGTCCATACAGAAGGGACTGATCACATCAGCCTGCTCCCTATCAACATCTGGCTGCAAAAGATCCTCTCAAGAAGGACATTCCCCAGGCACTGCAGAGCACACCTTCCCTGCTAACGAGCTCCYTYCCTGCCCAGCACATCAGGGTTTTGRGKRAATTCTGCTCAGRGGTGGATTTCACTGAGAGAGAAAGGAGAGATAAACTCTCCAAACCCCAGAAAGTCTCTCTGAGCCCTGTCAGAGCCCAGGCACAAAGCAAAAYCCTCACCCAAGCCAAATGGCAGCGTTTGCAGAGGTCCACACAGGCTGAGGTGATTATGCAAGGCAGGATCCTTCCAGCTGGAGGTATTTTAAACACACGGGGAATAATGTCGGAATCATAGGACTGCAATCTTTAAATTATATTCAAAAAAGATGCTCAAAGCATATATCATTGAATTATGAACAGCTTTGGCAGCTTTATTGATGATGTTGAATCTGGTTGACAGATGCATTTACACTGCATAAGCATTCGAGATGCAAGAGTAATTGCTTATTAGTCTTGTTGTGAGGCAAAACACCAGATTGAAATAAATAGGAGCTCATGAACACAGAATTTTGCTGCCTCTTTGATTATTTTTTCAAGCTAACCATCTGCTAAGCATCTGGGATCCTTAGAATCCAAGATCCATACCCCACACAGGTGGGAATTCAAAAATACAAATAGAAGGAGCTTAAGAACCCAAACAAACTGTAATATGAAATTGTCCAAAATGACTGGGGAGGTTCTTTCCCAGCTTGAATACAAATGTGGTGAGTTTGTTTATTACAGGACTCGTGGAGCAGATGCACAGCCAAGGGATTGTGTCCATTTTGTCTACAAGATGGGCCAGAGCCAGAAAATGCTCTGTAGTCACCCCAGGGARTGGTGCAGGGACCCCAGAGATCAGMACAGGGGTCTTCTCCACAAATGAGCCACAGYGAGAGAATCCAAATTCCCTGGAGGTCTCAGAAGGATTTCCAGGACACTCTGAGCTTTGCTTGTAAGAATTTTGGTGGTGTTGTGAGACTTGAGGTTATTTCTCTGTCCCTTGCTGATGGGTTTTTAAACTTTCATCAAATTATAAAGAGAACACAAACATGGAGAGAGAGAGAAAACACAAACACAGGAATGAGAGAGAACACAAACACAGGAACGAGTTAAAAACCAAACACAGGAATGAGAGAGAACACAAACACAGGAACGAGTTAAAAACCAAACACAGGAATGAGTTAAAAACCAAACACAGGAACGAGTTAAAGAAACAACCACTGGAAAGAGGAAAAGAAACAACACAGGAAAAAGGAAAAAAAAACCAAAAAAGAAGAGAGAAGCTGCCAGTGAGGGAGGGGCTGCTGAGTTTCCAGTGGCTCCTTCTCTCTCCCCTCTTACCATTCATGGGGACAGACCCAGCCCTTGATCCCCCTGCCCATCCCTGATCTCTGACCCTCCCARATCCCCTGTCCATGTCCCCACAGCATCTGTGRCACAGGACAAGGACAAACCTCCTTRAGGACAAACCCAGGAGCCAGACTGAGGTTTGCTGCAGGGTTTATTGCAGCCTGTGGGATGGCAGCTTTGATAAGAACATAAAATTGATATTTGAATTTTCCCCAGCTGCCATTGCACTTGGTGCTGAGAACATGAGTTAATAAAAACAGCCAGTTAAATAACTGTCAAACTCAGGCAAATACCCATAAAGCAAATGTTCTTTAAAAAAAGCAAATTAGACATGCATTTTTCTCCATGAAAAAGGGCAATTAGAGAAGCTTTATAACTAATATTTGTTTTTGGTTCTAAAATATTAAGGATCTTTCCTAAACACAGCACAGTGAAGGGTTTCAATTAATCTCCTTTGAACACACACATTCAGGTGGTTAAAAAGGAAAAAAAAAAAGAAGAAAGAATGATTTGTGCATCAAGATCTGTCATCTCCAAAAAGCTGTAAACAGTATCTTAGAGAGCAGAGTTTGTGTGACAAATTCGAKATTAGGCGGATTCTGATCTAAAAATTAACTTGCTTATCAGAGAAATAATATTAGAGTAAAATAAATTAGAATCTCTACTGAAGACTCTAAAAGTAATTTTTAAAATTAATTAGAATCAAAAAGATGGATCTCAAAGGATAGGACAACTCTAATTTAGACAGACGGTAATTAATTCCTTATTTCAAAAATTCATTAACAGGCTGTAAGAGCAAATCATTCCTTTGCTGGAGTAAAGCTCCAGAGGGACAGATTCATCTGGAAAGGGGATATGGGAACTCCCCTGCTGCTGGAGGGCAGGGGAGCCTCTCTGGCAGCAGCTCTGGCTAAGGGGGGTCAGGGGATTTATTTTGGGTGGGAAGGTTCGGACCCGCAGCTGCTCATGCTGCAAGCACAAAGGCTCAGCTGAACCACGGCTCTCATGAGGGTTTGTGGATGGGGAAAGCAAATAAAACCTGGAATATTGGTGTAATTTGCTATAAAGGGGATGGGATATGTCCTCCTCACCCTGTCGAGGTTGGGGCAGCAGCTGCCCCCCCTTCACCTGGCAGAACAGCATGGCCCCACACGGCTGCTCCGGCTCTGGTGTGGGGTTAAAACCCCAAAGATTTGGGGAATTTCACCCTAAAACTGTCATACAACAGCAGGGAGCCCAGCTCAGAGCACACCTGTCCCCCCCTTTTTGCTCTGCTCCCCACCGGATCCATGGAACACATTCCACAGCCCTAAAACCCAACAACCCGAGGAAAACACCCAGGAGGAAAACAGCCCGTGCAGCTCCCCAGACACGGGGTGTGAGTTCCCCGGGGTGCTGTGGGT
>NW_026624027.1:37568-54889 GCF_030028575.1 Malurus melanocephalus
ATCCTTATCGGAACAGAGCCCAACCCCAAATCCTTATTGGAGCAGAGCCCAACCCCAAATCCTCATCGGACAGAGCCCATCCCCAAATCCTCATGGGAACACAGCCGAGCTCTGGATCTGGAAGCGAGGAGTGCCCTGCTGGCCTTGCCATCTGCATCACCCGGGGAGGGCTGGAGCCGTAGATGAGGATTTATTCCTTGGGCTGAGGGCGAACACATGGCCGGGGCAGTGCTGGGCTGGGCCCTGCTGCAGCAGTCAGGATAAAGTGCACATTTCTGCAGGGAGGAGCGGCGCTGACTGCTGTAGGGGATGGACACAAGGCGGGGTAAGGGGCAGGAAAACAACAGAATTAGCGACTGCTGGCTGTGAACATCCCTCTGCTCCTCGGGCCATGCTCCTGAGGGGAGGAGAAGCTTCCAGAAGGGCAGACAGGACACCTGGCAGCAGGGCTGCACCGTCTGGGGCTGGGACAGACAGCAAAACAGAGATCCCACATTCTGCTCACAATCCTCTGCTCCCCTGGATGCCTTGTCAATCAGGCTAATCTGAAACAGAGYCAGACAAATTTAAGAGAATGAGAAYAGACAASTTTAATCCAGGCCTAACAGGCCTGCTGGTACATGAGGGCAGACAAGGCCTCCTCCTGAGGCTACACCCAAAAACGGACTTTRAGTCACGGGATCTTCACCTTCTATAAGTTCTGCCTTATTAACATATTGGACCTTAATTCTCCAATGATCTTCCAAACTTGCTCCGCCATCTCGCTGTTGTTTCCGTACTTTGGGACTGTGAGGTGTCCTTGGATTCAGGCTCAGAGGGATGGTTTTATCTAAAGAACGGTAGTTTTTAGTGCTGTACTAGAGAAGTACAAGAACACAGATGCATGAAAATATCGAAACTAAAAATCCTAAGGCATCACCCTCACCACGCTTCTATAAAGCCCAGTTTTATTTCACATAAACGCAGGGATAAGTGTCTGCAGCTCCTTTTTTTCTCTAAGTCACGAGTCAGCCTAAACACAATTTGTCGGAGGAGGAAGTTGCTCGGGGTTGCAGAGCTCTCAGCTCCGAGCGCTGCACCCCAGGGGCTCCAGAAAACAAAGACAATTAGTTGCTACCTCTGAAAAATTAATTTAAGTGACAGACTGTRAAGCTGCCAAAAACTAACAAGCATGTGAAAACTGACTTAAAAAAATAAATTGTAGCAGTCTGTCTATTTTTCTTTTTTTTTTTTTYCTTTCAAGAGAGACCCATTGCTACCTTAAAAGTCATTGCTCAAAATAAAAAAAAAGAAACCAAAACCACCCAAACTACTGATTAGAAAAAGGAAAGCCAAGAAAAGATCTCTTTTCTGCCACAGTTTGTCTCTGAAGGTTCCTGGAATGTTTTAACCAGAGGCGGCCACACTGCACAGACTGGTGAGGGTAGAAAATTGACACAAAGCATGAAAATGAGGAATTTTTGGGRACAGGKRGCACTGTCCCACCTGCACAGMRCTGTGTGTTTGGAGCAAGGTCTGGATGCTGGGTATTTTATTTTTCTTTCACTTTCCAGTGGCATTATTGGGCTTAAAACTGGGATAAAAAGTCATGTTACCTTCCTCACAAGGTATTTGTGTCTTTAGGGAGCCAGAGCTACAGGAATTGCCCTGGTCATGGCTCAGGTCCCTCTGCAGGGCAGGAGGGGCTGGTCCCAGGGTCACATCTTGGGATCCCACAAACCCCACTGCTGCTCCCATGAGTGGGGGTGTTCCACAGCTCCCAGGGCCACAGGAAACCCACACAACAGGCTCTGTGACAGAACAGCTGTGACTCCTCGGGGGAGGTTTACAGAAGAACTGAGAGAGGAGCTGTGTTCTGCTGCCACTCAGGTGAGCCGGTGCCTGAGATGTCACGGCATTGCGTGTCACTGTCACCGGGCAGGGGCTGCCTGGGAGCCACCCCACCACCACAGCAGCTGCAGCAGAGACATTTATAGCCAGAACACACCTCCAGCTGTCAGACAAGYGTATTTTGAACAAGATCTGTGCCACAGATTTAGAGTTTCGATGCGTTTAAATTTTAACCTCTCCCGATGCTCACCTAGACCCTGCGGCATCTCAGCACCTGATGCACTGAGCTGTGCTGGGGCTGCCCTGGCACTTCCCTCCTCTTCCTCCTCCTCCCAGCAGCTCATTCACTCTGTTTTCTCCCTAAGAAGCCCTTGAAGGTGATGCTGTGGGCAGCTGCYTTCCAGCCCAGTGAACCCAAGGCTCTGCTCGACACCGACTGTGTGACAAACGCCTGGCTCTGGCTTGGTTTCTGTCATTGTAACCCAGGGATGTTAAATTTACATCAACCCTACCATGAGAGCAGGGCTGAGGACATGAAACACTGTGCCCAGGGCCGGGAGGGGACAGGCATCCCTTGGAATGTACAGTGTGGTGCAGGATTCTGCTTCTCCTCCTCACCACCTCCCAGGCTGAGCACAAACAGCCTGAATTCCCTTGGGAAAGAGAGCTGCAAATGTGGCAGAAGGGATGGTGCTGGGGATGCCCCTCTCTCCCTCTCAGGTCCCTTTCCCTGTCCTGAGGTCCAAGGTATCATCCCCATGCCAGCTCCATGCCCCATCCCTGCTGACCAAAGGCACAGCGGGACTCTGTCTCTGATTTCCCTTCCTGTCCCTGGGGCTCACTGTCCAGTTTCCTATCTCGGGTATCCTCTGTCCAAGCATGAGGAGCTGCAGGTGGTCAGTCTCTCTCCACCATGGCTACATCCAGAGCCCTCCTGCTCCCTTCACCAATCCCCAGCTCCTCCTAATCCTCAGGAGGCCTCTGGATCTCTGCATTGATACCAAAAAGCATTTCCCCTGGAGTGTAAGCTCCTTATCTCACCCAAGAGTGTGCTCAATGTCTCTTATCCCATTACCAAACAGGAAGAACTTCCATTCTTTTCACCTACCAGAAACAATTTTTTTTTTGTTGTGTTTACAGCTTTGTTACCCAAATACCTCCCTCCCACCCACCTTTCCCCGATTGCTGATAAACACGAAAATCCATTCCCCTCCTAGCAAGGAGGAACAGGGAATCTTTTATCCTCCCCTGATAAACAGTAATAAGCTTCTTATCCTCTTACCAAAAACCGAGAGCGTTGCAAATCCTGTATCAGACACACTAGGGTTAGGGTTGTTTGCATTACGTGGAGGGATTTTGTAAAGTGGCAAATAAAAGGCATATCATTTTGTTCTTTTATCTGAAGCTGCCTTCTAGGAGGGAAGGCAGAGCTGTTTAGAAGTACATTTAATTGGGTATTATTCAGTATCAGGTTGAGGCAAGTTCTCCTGTCTCCCACAAAGAACTTCTGCACTAATTTGTTCCTACTCGTGGATGAAAGGTCATTGTGCTGACTAGGAAGTTAAGTAAACAAAATTAGCATCTGATTTAAGAGACTTCTTATTCCCTCTGGTGTAAATTAGTGTAAAAATTAGCAAGACTTTCCGTTGCTTTTGTTTTCTGCATTTGAAATGCATCGGTTGCCTGAGTTTAATGGYGTGGAGGCTTATTAATTCTTTATTGATGGAAGTGCATACAGATGGGTGGGAGATGGAAGGGGCCATCAGCTTCAGCATCAAAGTCGTTCAAGGTCAGCAAAATTGGGACAGAGGAGCTCCCAGCAGCTCTGACACCTGGGCACTGAAGGAGCCACAAGAACTCACAGATGGGAAAAYGTTTGATAAGGGCAATGTGGGCTTTAGTGGGGGAATTCAGTACCCACAGAGGATACAGGGAGCTTCAGGAAAAGGTTGGATTTCAATTTAAAAAAATAAAACTCAAAAGTAGCCTCTCAAGYGCTCTTTTGAATCTGAGAACTTTCCAGAGATCAGAAAAAAACCCAGGCACTGCTTGGGATTACGGTAGAAAATCCCAACAAATGTTTCCCAGAAACTGGTCCCTAATAAGCTGCTCATTAAAATCCTTTAAACTCCTTCCAGAACATCTATTATTGATTATTGCTGCCCATTCTGATAAACAACCTGAYGCTGCTGCAGGTTTCCCTGATGAGCTTAACTTTGTACTTCACTCCTGAAAACACACAGGGGTAAAAGGATGATAAAGGTAAAAACAGAGTGGAAAATAACCTCAGAGAAGGAAAAGAAGGAAGARTTTTCTGTCCTGCTGGGCAGAGCAATCCTCCAAAGGAGGAGTTGACCTGGGAGAAAGGGATCACCTGAACCTTGGTATCTCCCAACATAAAARTGGGAGGGATTTTTATTAATCACAACTTGTCTGGTTTAAAGACTATTCCCAGTGTACCACAGATAACATTGCAGCTGCTGATGGGAGGGATTAAAGCACCTATGAAATAGGAAAGAAAAGCCCTGGAGTGGGGTTTTTGGGAGTATCTTTGGCTGAAAGCTTCAGCAGCTACCCTGTAACAGGGTGAGGAGCTGGAACTTTGGGTTGCCAGAGATGCTGAACATCTCCCACAGAACATTCTTGTTTGGAAAAAGAGAAAAAAGAAAAAAACCAAACCAAAACAAACAAAAAAAAAAACCAAAACCAAAACAAAACAAAAAAAAACAACAAAAAGCCAATCTCCCCAAGACAGGATTGGCTGCAGATACTGCCATGGGATGCTGGAAATTTGGTATTTTTGTCCACCTGCACCTGATGATCTGCACAGCCCCTCTGTGGTCCCACTGCACTGTCCCAGAGAGGTTCCTGCAGCCCAGTGCAGGAATGCTGCTCTGGACCTCCCCAAGGACAAACATTATGCAAAGGGGACCAACCCAGCTCCCCCATGGAGCCTCTAGAGGTGGGGGCTGCACTGGTCTCTGGTGAGGTCCTACCCCAGCATTTTTAATTTCACACGCTGCTAATTTGGCTGTTGATTTTTCCACTGCGCAGTTCAAACATATTTCCACTTTAATTGGTAAAACTCACGTCCCCAGACCCCAAAAGAGAGGTGCAGCATTTGCAACCAAGCTCATCGTTCTGAGCCTGCAATTGCTTGTTAAACCAAAAAGATGTGGATCTGAGAGCAATACGTTAAACTTAATAACATGAATATTAATTCCCCGAAGAGTTATGGAATTTATCCATTCCACCAGCTCCGGAAAGGTAGAAACACTCCTCCGGCCCCGTAAGAGAAAGGCAGGCAYTGAAGCAATGGTTTGCATTTCTCATTAATTCAGTTTAAAACTTGAGCAGGAACGTTGGTTTTCGGGTTTAGAAGAGAGCAGATGCTGCACTGACATGGAGAAATGGCTCCAGGAGAGGTTTGGAATCTCCTGGGGAGGGCCACTGATCCCTGACCAAAGAGAGCACTTCAGAAACAGCCCCAGTGCTGGAATTGCCAATATCAGAGCTGTCAGAAATCACCCTGAGTGCCCAGGTCTGCCGTGTGTGTCACCAGGTCCCCTTCTCCTGGATCCCTTCCCTGCACAAGGACATTGGCTCTCCCAGGAGAACCCCTCTGTGAACTTCTCATTACAGACACAATATTCAGTGGGAATACCAACTTTTCCCAGTCTTGTTATCCATGGGATAAAAATGCCAGTTTCCTCAGAGACTTAAATAAATACGCCCCCCAGACCAAGGGATTCATACCCCTCTGGATGCAACTGACAGATGAGCAGGGATTTAGGAAATAATCTCGAGGAAAAGGCACCTGCAGTCCTCCCAAACCATCCTTGAAGGACGTGTTCCTTCACAGGGCCCTACATCCACAGTCATCATGCAAATCATTTCAGGTACAAAAATATTTTAAAAATCCTCTCAAATTAAAAATAAAAATGAAATGAAATATTAAAAATAAACCCTCACAGCTGGAATGTTTTCTGCTGTTGTCCAGATCACGCTTGGATGTATCAGGCCCCTTCTCTGAGTCAGGACTTTGTGTCACAGCCCTTTCCCTCTCCATTTTACTGCTCCTTGCAGCTCCTCAGCCAAAAGCAGCGCTGGAGAGGGGGACAAAAGCTCACAGGCTGCCACCAAGAGCACCTCCTGCCCAAAGGTCAGCATCCTTCGGTGGACAGTGCTGGTTTGTGGCTGTTGTGGCCACAGTGCCWTCCAAAAACAGGCAGGAAAACCACAGTGACAGAGATGAGCAGAAGAGCCATTAAACATATGCTGGGTTTGGGCTCATAAACACATAAACAACAACAATTGCTGGTTAACCACAGGCGAGAACTTCTGGGAGCCGCAGGTACCRGGCACAAATTGACAATAATCAGCTTTAATGGCCTCGGTTTACAGTCTCGCYGGCTTGCATGGTTTATTGTTTTCTGCAAAATTAGCCAGTGAAAGGAAGTCTCTCTGTGCAAATCTGTTGTTGTTGGGAGGGAWGTCCCAGATGTTGGAGGAGTCACAGTTGATGCAGATCCCCAGGGGCTGGGGCTGTTCTTCTGTTACAGCACTGAGGCCTCGGGCAGAGTGTGAAAAGTGCAATAAAGAGGAGGAAATTTGGATCCAACCCAGCTGACAAAAGTCCTCAAGTCCAAGGAAATGAAGCCAAACTTCAGTTTCCATTCAGATGGGAAGCCCTTTGTGYTGGAAAAATCGAAAGGTTCCGTACAGAGGGATGTGTGAAACACAGTGATGGTGTTTTCAGCATGGAAGCTGGAGSTCTGCTGTGATTGTGTTAGAAATGGAACCAAATGAAGATCATTTTGAGAAAAACACAGAAACCTTCAGCTYCTTGTCCCTGTGAGGCACATCCAGCCCTCAAAGGATCCCAGCAGGCCTTCCTGCTCTGCCTGTGGCACAGGGAGCTGGGAATTCCTCAGGATCAAAGCTTTGGGTTGGGAGTCAATGGCATGGACAATCATCTCTGCTGTAAGGTGTTTGTGCAGCACCAGGGGCTTCCTTTGTGCTTCTCAAACCACATCAGAGATTAAGACAGAGACACTCTGGTCAGTGCAGGGCAGAACACACAAAAAACCCCCCAAAGAGCTGTGAGAGCAGCAGGGAGGAGAGCTCAGAAGGAAAGCAGAGGAGGAGCAGGCAGTGAGCAAAGCTCAGCGGGACATTCCCAGCTCTGCTCGTGTTTTATCAGCCCCTGTGGCTCAGCTTTGCTGCCTGGGTGCCCTGGAAGAACTGATGTCACAAGACCAGGGTTCAGGCAGGTCCTTGCTCCAGCCCAACCCCAAGAGCCATCAAAGGGAGGAGAGCACCCAGGAGCCTCTCTTCCACAGCAGAACAACATTTTCCCCATCTCCCCCTCCAACTGCTCTGCCCTTTGCTGCCTGATTGCCCCCAGGAACCTCACACAGCCCCGTGTGGGGAATTAATTACATCCTCCTTAAAGACTGCTGATTAACATTTCCATCACATGCTAACGAGACACTTCCTGGCTTCAATCTGCTTTCCTTCGTTATGGCTTTCTGGAGACAAACTTTATACGTTTATGAGGAGCATTAAATGCACAAYGGTCTGACTGCAATTTATGGCTGTCCTGGCTCGGGGGTGTTTGTGTAAAGACTCAGGATATTGCAGTGTGAAATCTGGAATGGCATCCTCGGAGCACACAGCTGTTCCTTAGGTCACTTTGGAGTTTGCCATCACTGAAAAAGAAAGCAGTTAAGCCCAGAGTTGTGGATTGATGTATGTGAGAAAATGGAAGAGAATGCTCACCTCAAAAAATAGCAGGGAAGAAATACTTCAGTCATCCAACTGCTAATTGTACCTCCAGTAGGAAGAGATTATTGAGAAAAAAATAGAATTATCATTTTGGGCAGCAGTTAAAAATGAGAGAGAAAAWTAATAAACAAAGATGATGGAGTAARGCTCCTGAAGARCAGAATGARGGTGGACTCCTGGAATATTTCTTGTATTTAGTGCAAGGGAAAGGTTCCAAAGYTGGAATATCATGACTCACCCTTCCTAAAGGGCTTTGCAATGCTTATGAGCCCTCCCATTCAGCAGCCCGAGCCTCAGTCCAATACATAATACAATAAATACACAAGAAGCTTATTGTAATAAATACCACACCACCACAAATGAAATTGTAATTAGAAGCATAAGTCAGACAGATTTTAGTTAATGCCTGTTTACTAGGAGGTGCTAATCTCCCAAATAAATGTCCTAAGTATACAAAATGTGCCTTGGTGCTCCCACCTTCCCTCTGTCAGAACCTGTTTCACCCGCTAATTGGAATTTTAAAAATTGCCCCATTTTTTGGAGTGTGTTGGCAGCCGCTGTGCCAGCTTTTGGAAACTAAATGTGGCCAGGCTGAACCATTGAGCAGCTCACTTGTGAGAGCTGCTGTGAGCACAGCAATCCATCCCCCCTGCCCTGCTCCATCTCATTGGGATCCATCACATCCCTKCTAAAAACACCGACAGCTCTGTGTCAGCTCTTCCTGCCTGGTTGCCAATGTGTGCYCTCTGCTAGCCCTGTCCTGGCTGGKATGAGCCCAGGGAGTGCTGAGTGGCCACRGGAAGGCTGTGCTGGCAGAGGTGTGCCCTTCCTAGCAGGGAGAGCAAAGGATACCCTGTGTGAGCTCATCAAAGATCTGGGGCAATGCAGACCCCATGAACAAATCCATCAGCACAATCTTCCCCTCTCAGAAATCCCCCAAGTGCCTCAGGCTGGGCTGCAGGGAAATCTCCAGACCCACAGGCAGGTGAGCAGCAGCAATTCCCACCAGGAGCATCTTCCAGCCCACCATGAAGTCCCAGCACAAACCCCACCAGCCCTGAAGGGATACAAGGGGGAAAAGGGGAGAGCATTTGCCTGCATGGACCACAACTCTGCAGCCCCAGGCTGTGCTCTGGCTGTGCATTTGTTTCKCCCTCCATCACCAGGGTCACGTGCAGGAAGGAATTTTATCCTGCGGGGCTGCCAGCCTTTTAATCCAAGCYGTTCATTTTCTCCTTGGAATCCATCTTCTGGGCCAGGACACACTGACTGCRAGCCTGCATTTGTGATAAAGACCACGAGGCATAAATATTTTACACTGGTAATGAGATATTTAGCATTGATATAGAGCTCGAAGCCCGGTGCAATCCCAGCTTTGTTAATTATAATGAGCTATTGTAGGGCTCAATTGCATCTGCCCCTTGTAAATCTTGCTGCTGTGATGTGCTGGTGGCTCCTTTCCAGGGGGAGGCTGGAGCTCAGCCTGGGGAGTGTTGAGCCAGAGTTTTGGGCTCACCAGAAGAGCAGTTAATGGTGTGGAAGGGGTGTGGGCTGCGAGGTGCTCCCTTCTGGAGATGAGGAGTGGGTCCTGTGTACAGAGCCTGGGTAGGACTGGAAAATCCTATGGAAATCCTATGTTGGAAATCCCCCATTGGAAATCCCCCGTTGAAAATCCTCTGTTGGAAATCCCATGTTGGAAATCTCCTTTTGGAAATGTCCTGTTGGAAATCCTGTTGGAAATCCTTCACTGGAAATCCCCTGTTGGAAATCCTCTCTTGGAAATCTTCTGTTGGAAATCCTCTTTCACTCCTTGTGTTTTAAACGAGGTGTGGAAGCTGCCAACCATGAGTTGCCATGATTAGCAGGAGAGCAAACCAGCATTTCCATAATTTCACCTGTGGAAGAAGAGATGAACCTCAGCCATGTCTTTTTAAACTCCTTTGGACCCCTTCTGCCCTCTGCCTGCTCTTGAGGTGATGCTGAAGGGTGAGACTCTTGTCACTCCCCCCAGAGCAATTTTTGGGCAGCTCTGTCCCCACCTCCTGCCCCTGGAGTTGGGAGGTATCCATGGCAAGGATAAAAATTAAAAAAGCTGTGACAGAGGGTGAAGCTGGCCTTGGGAGCTGCCATGTGGGAACAGCTCAGTTCCACCTTTATTTGGAATTAAGGGRTACTTGAAAAAGTAGCTGAACGTTTTGTCAGATGCTGAGCATAAATCTGGATAATAATTCACGCTACACTAGGCTCTTTATAACAGTAGTTTGCTAAAACAAATTGAATTCAAACCTATATTCATTTACTAACTTAATGCTTGACATATCTGTGAATAATTTTTCATAGCCTAAAAAAAAAAAAAAAATCTAGGCACAGGCTTAGTTGGAAAAGGGCCAGGAGATCTAAAATTAATGTACATTAAAGCATAACTGGTACTCCAAGAGCATTTGTTATATGCAACAATAACTGCTTTAAGCCTTTTTTTTTTTTTTTGAGGAGATGATTGTGTAAGAGCTGAAAGAAGTTTATATCTGAAAATTCTGGGGTAGAACGAAAAATCAGCGCTTCTTGTATTTCAAACTGAAATGGTGTGAATTTGGGAGGAGGGAAAGACCCAAGCAATTTGGCACTTGGGAGATGCAGTGATTAACAGAACAACTTAGAGAGAAAGTTTGCCTTTTTCTTCTCAAGTTGCTGTTGGGAGTGGAGGGAATGAAACTTCTTTGCTTTTGAAGATGTGTTAAAACATCTCCGCTCTCTCTCCCCATCTCTCCCTCAGTCGAAAACATGTGACTTAAAAAAAAAAAAAATCACTTTTGCACATTACATCCCAAACCAGAAATGATTCCAATTTCATTTTATTTTGAGAGTAATGGAGAAAAAACTGCCAAGTTTTGTTGAAGTGGGAGCTCATTTCTGCACAGACCCCGCGGTGGCAGCCCTGGAACAGCCATCCCAGAGGAGGGGTGACATCCATCCGTTTGCTCAGCGAGSAGAATCCCTGCCCAGCGTGACCTGCTGTGCTGACAGCACCGTTTGGATGGAGTAGGGCAATCCATCAGGGCCCCCCAGAGCATGAGGGATGGCAGACACCCAGCAGTTCCTCATTTTCTGTCCCTGCCTCCTACGAGGATTCATCTTTCAGGAGGCCAGAGCGCTCCTCACACACCACCCAAGGTCTGCCTTACATTTCACCTCTGTGTCATCCCCTCCAAAGCACATTAATATTAATTTCTTTTCCTCCCCCATCCCAAAAATTATTTACTTACAGAGGATTTAGTGTGACACTTCAGCTGAAGGCGATGCATATAAGCCCCACTCCTGCTGCACGAGAATTAATTTTTAGCATTCTTAATTTATTACCAATTAATTTATTCTAAATTATAGGAGAGACAACCCGCTGCAGATAACTGTTTCTTTCTAATGCCTTCCTAGAAAATCTCTCATTAATGAGCCCATTAATTTGATGGTGGCAGGGGCAAATCATCCAGAGAGAACCCTTCAGTTGCAATCTGTGTGTCCCKCCTCGTATTCTTGAGAACATGGCAAGAAGAAAGCTGGGTTTGTTTGCAATAAATGCTGGTGTAAAATATGCCTGGATATGTATGTATGCAAATAGCCTGATCTAGCATCATTAAACCTCTTAAGGAAATATGAAGTTTTGAAGCCATTTCCCACTTTAGAGCTCAGGCAATGACTGGAGCATCTGCATTAAATGTTTAATGTTCAGCGGAAGTGCAAATCACCATTTAATTAACTCCTTCCATAAAATATGATAGTTTAGTGAAGTGAACACAGATGAATTATCATTATTCAGGAGGATGCTGGATGTGTTGGTGAATACCAGACTTTGCACAGCTGACAACAGTGGATCAGGAGGTTCCTGGTATCTAAAACAGAGTGGAAGTTTTTTTTTCCAAGGGAACGTTTTATTATTCATGAAATGGCATTTTTTCCACAGCAACTACTGTTATCAGACTCAGGCATGTGAATGCACAATTAAAAGCAAAATAGCTGCTGCCAACAGCTGGCAAAAATAGCTTCCTTGAGCAACCATTCATTAGCTTGTGAGCTGGGGCCTCTGCAGAGTCACTGCTCRATGCTAAAAATGAGTGTCACCAGTGCTGTCATGAGGGGAAATCACTGGGGAACTGTCACCACTTCCCTGCAAAGGGCACTGTCCCTCCAAGAGGGATCCCGTGGGGAGGGCAGAAAGCTGGGCAGGATTCCCCTTTGGAGCCTGCAGAACCCATGGGATGAACCCCTGGAGGGCTGGGATGTACAAATGGGAAGTTAAAGGGTGTACTTCAGTCTCGATTCCTCGCTCAGACTCCAATTTTGTGGAATTCCATTCATCCCCCAAGCCATCTGGAAGGGATTAGCCACTTTGAATGGATTAATTTTATCTGACTGCTGCCATCCAGCACTCTGCCACTCATCCGTGGCCCTCCATGGCCCGTGAGATGAGGACAAGTCCATGGAGCAGCTTTATCTCAGACACATCTCCTGGTGAGTCACCCCCTCAAAGCACCTCTCCTTCTCTCTGTTGATTACAGATGAAGACCAGCTGCTCATTTTATTTGGAACAGMGATTTATTTTATATTTTTTTAAATGCTACTGCTGTACTACACATTGATAAACATCCAGACAGGGCTGTGTCTGGTTTCTGGGGACCGCAGAACCTTTCCCACAATATGTCAGTTTAAAAGGCAGCACAAACGTGAGCTAGTTCAGAGAATRTCCCTGTGGAATAGTGTTCAAAACAGGGGGAAAAAAAAAATCCACCCCTGTGTGAGGATGACCTGAGGCAGCTCTGATTGTTTGAGGAGTAATGAAGAGTAATGAAGCCAAATGTTTCAAAGTTGGAWTTCTCCGATTTTATTTCCACTCTTCCACTAACAGTGATCCCACACTTCATCTCTCAGGGTCTGATCTAACAGCGCCTCTGCTTGCTGAAATCTTGTTTTCCCTTTTGATAGATGTTTCCTTGAAACAGCCCTTCTCAATATAAAAGCACATTCCATCTGAGCAGCTGCTAAAACTCTCCACGTCTYCACTCTTGGCTTGAAGACAAAACCCCAGCCCCAGCGAGGTGATTCTCTGCTTGCAGAGGGGTAAACACATCTGTGTCAAAACCAGCTGAATTTAATGTCACTTCAGCAATCATTTAGCTCTGGGTGGCTGTCAGGAACATCTCCTTTGCCCTGAATGCTCGTGATTAACTTCTTATCAATAACTCCTGAATCTGTAACAATTCTGCGCTTTTCACCAGCCCTTCCCTGGCCCTTCTCAGGCTCTCAGTGATGCCCACCAAAGAGGGGTCACAGCTGGCAGGAGTGACAGGGTGACAGCTTTTGGACCATTTTTTTGACCATTTTTCACCATTATTTTGATGGTGTGTGCTGCTGACACACATTTATCCCCTGCTCTTGCTGGAGGAGATGTCACAGAGCTGCCCTTTGCCATCTTGAGCTGRGTGGTTTAATCTGGAGTTAGAGATGGTTCCTACTGAGAAAAGACAGGCAATTGGCACACGTGGGGGCACAAAATTGYTGGGKTTTYTTTTTCAATTTGTAAACAGGAACAGATGGGAACAGGGTTTTGTGCCCAGAAAATAAAGTGTAATAGCAAATGTGTGTTGCAGTGGTTAGATAGGAGTGTCCAAAGGAACCCTGGATGGGTTTCTCGAGGCACACAAGGGCACTCAGCTGCTCTCAGAGGGAATTTACAATCCCCAGCACACTAAATCAGAATCCTAGTGCCCAACCCAGCCAGATRAAAACCCCAAAATGCAACCAAGTGCAAGCCAGGAATATCCTATCACAGCAATTCCACCGCTGACCGTGACACCAGAACGAGGGCTGTGAATTTGCCACAAAAACAGAGCAGAACAGTTTTTCCAGCAGCCACCAGCTTCAGAGAAGCTCTGGAGATGCCAGAAATGCAATCACCTGAGAATAGCACGGGAGTGTTTATGCAGGTGGCACTTTATCAATCGATCATCGCTTTCATCAACAGCTTTTCATTCCTTGTTCCCATCARTGGGGACATCTCTGCAGGTCCCTTCCGATCAGGGCAGTCTAATTGGTACTAGAAAGTTCAGTGTTTGAAGATCGTATGATTAGGGAAATGCACAAATTCAATTTCTTTCAACCAGATTCAATTCTAATCTAATCAGAGAGATAGAAAACTCCAGTGTAATAATGACAAAGAAAATGACTTTGTTTCARGCCATTTAAATGTCCCTTACTGCAAACATTCCAACAGAAGAGGCTGAGTTTAGAGTCAGAGATGGGGTATTTGCTTTGAATTCGACAGCAAATGGGCCATTTTCTGTCTAAATTAAGATTCTCCCTTTTTGAGAGAGAGAGAGACAGACACCATCTAAGTCAAATGAACATTTGTGACATTTAATAAARCAATTATATCCAAAGACCAGGGGCTTGAGATAGAATAGACTGGTTAATGTTGTCTGGGAAAAGTCTCTCAGCACAGGAGTGCTGCTTCTCTGATGACCTTGAAGGGAGTCAAATTGCTGCTGGGGAGCATCTCCCATCRGTGCTGTGGAAACCAAAACCAAGCCTAAAATCAGGTTATTTTGTGTTCCCAGGTRGATAATTCCAAAGGGTCTGAAGGAYTGAGGAGCCTTGTGGGCTCCCAGGTTCTGAAATTCTTCACAGCATGGGCACAGAACAAACCCCGAGTGGCTGCACCAGTCTGCCCTGCTGGTGCTTGACTTTTACACCTTAGACTGGGACCAAAGCAGGCACCTGGSAGGGTTTAAAGTGAGCTCAGGTCTATCTGCATGAGTTTCACGTGCTCCTCTGGCTTTCTGGGTAACTCAAATCCGGCTTTGAGCAGCTCGAGAAGTTTGGAGATGGACGTTCAAAAAGCAAACTGAGGTTCTTGGTTGACCAAGAGACTGAAATCTTCAAATTAGCCAGCAAAGAGGGGCAGAATGGCTACAAAATGAGGTTTAGTTCTGTTTTAGTGCTTTGTTGGGCCTTAAGTTTAGGTTGGATGCAGCAGCTCTAAGCATGAGGAAGATTCTCCTTTTCTTCCTGGACTATCCATGTGACAGAAGTTTGACAGGAACCTTGCTGGTTTTGTGGGTGACACTGAGGTTTGATTTCAGCCCAGGTTTATCCTGTTGGACTGTGCAGTCCTTGCAGGGATGTGTGACCACAAGCACAGACCAGCCCGGCTGTTGGTGCTGTGCAAACACAAGGAATTGATGTCCTGATCATTTTATTGCAAAACTTTGGCAAAAAAAAAAAAAAAAGCTTTTCCTGGGTGCCCTTGTCACCTGTTGGATGATCTGTGGTTCGGTGCTGCAAATCCCAGCAGCCAGAGGGTTCCATGCTCACCATCAGGGACTCTGAGGARCCTTCCTGATCCTGAACTCATCCCATGAGTGTCCATCTGGGAGGTTTTAGGAGCTGCAGTTTGTGATGGAGGAGTCACTGCTGCTTCTGCACTGAAATTTTCTCCAAAGATGTCCTGACTCAGTGCTGTGAAAAAGCYCCTTCCAGTCAGAGGGCAATTTAAATCAATAAATATCACCATCATTTGGTGACACTAAAAAATCATTTCAGAAGAGAAGGTGAGCCAGCACCAGCAGTCTTTTAACTTTAATTACCTGTGAATAAAACCAGATAATCCCTGCATTTGACATAATAATTTCTATTTGATTCCATTCAACTATTTGTTAATAAACACAGATCTCACTATTGTAATTTAATGTTCTGAAATTATAGGTTAAGGTAGGGGTTACCTGTCTTTTAAGGCATTAAATGATTGGAGTTTTGCTTATGGAGGATTTTATTGCCCCAATAATACCRTTTTCAGGAGAGGTTTTCAGAAGCTTCATTTGCATGTTGATTTTTTATAGTAATTATCAGTGAAAGGTCAAATATTTGCTTTATCTATATAATTCAATTTTGGAAATGCCTTTGGGATTCAAATTAACTCCCTTGTAATATCTTCATTGAAAAAGAAGATTAATTATGCTTACAAGAAACCTAATTTGGCTTATCAGACCTTTAATGTTACAGGGATCGTTAATGCATTTAAATTTAGGATTAGTAGAGTGATCTGGTTCCATTATTTTGGTGACTTTAATATTTGTCATTATTTTTATGCATACAGTTCCCTTTCCCTAAAGTGAAATTATAATGTCTATTATAAAGGAAATAAACATTATATATTGACCTTAGTAATTATGCTTCTAGTTTTTAAGAGTGCATAAAAAGATGCATTTGTGACTCACATATAAATTCAGCATYGCTGAAGGTGAGGTGGAGTTGGGGTGGTGGCACTGCCAGATYCATCAGTGGGGCAGGATTTGGGGAATTTTGGTGGAGGATTCATGGCCCTACTGCCAGAGGGACCCCCAGGAGGGATTGCTGAGCTCCAGCCCCATCACTACATCCCTTCTGCTGCACCCCAGGCACTGGGGCCTCTGCAGGATGCTCTTCATGGAGTCACAGAATGGTTTGGGTTGGGAGGGATCTTAAAAATCATCTCATCCCACTTCTGCCATGGGCAGGGACACCTCCCACTGTCCCAGGATGCTCCAAACTCCATCCAGCCTGGCCTTGGGATCCAGGGGCAGCCACAGCTTCTCTGTGCCAGGGTCTCACCACCCTCACACTGAGAATTTCCCCCAATATCCAATCCAAACCTCCTCTCTGTGAGTTTAAAGCCATTCCCCYTTGTCCTGTCACTGCACTGACTTTGCTGGGAGCAGAGTAAAGAGAACCAGTGAGGATTTTGGAGAATACACTCTGCAAGCCTCAGTTCATCCAGCCTGCTTAAAACCACCCCAAACCCACCTCACTTCCTCCACTGGTTTTTGTCCCTTCAGAGCTCTGTGCACAGCCCATAATCCTGTTTTTTTTTGGGAGCTGCAAATGCTCGCTCTGTCCCTGCACGGGGACAAACCAGGAGTGCTCCAGAGCAGGTACAGCTGGACAAACCCATGCAGCAATAACCCCACATCAGCACTCTCCTCCTTGTCTGCTCTCTGCTGTGCTGTCTGTGGCTGTTGGTTGGGGCTGTGATTTTTCATGCCATGCTGATTGCCAGGATTTGGGGTTATTTACGCCGGGCTAATTGCTGTGGTATCATGGTGTTCATGCTAAGCTAATCACCATGGTATTGGATTATTTATCCTGAGCTCTCTGCTGTGCTCTTGGGTTATTGCTGTTGAGCTCATTGCTGGGCTATTGTGCTCCTCATGCCGTGCTTGTAGCTGTGGGGTCGGGTTATTTATGCTGTGCTTATCCCTGTGATATCTGACTAAACTGATTAAACCAGTTGTTCCTTTTGGTGCGGGGTTCTGCTGTCTGATCCGGTATCAGAGGGGAGAATCAGCCCCTCCTCTGCCTCCAGACCAGGTTCACATTGATGGTTTCTTTTGGCTGACCTTCCACAGAGCCTTCTGGCTGTGGAACTCWGCCAGAGAACTCAAATGTGGGGTCTGCACAGGCAGTGAAATGGTGTCAGAGCTCTCAGGGCTCTCCTGAACCAGCTCCACCYCTGGTGTTCAGACACTCCCTGAGTAATGACAGCTTTACAAACCCATTTCATAAGGGATGATCCTTTGGAGGCCTCTCTGAGTGACCACATTGTTCCATCCTGGAGTAAACAGAAATTTGATGTGATCATTTTTCTCCTCCAGCTCTGCAGGCTCAGCAGTTGGAGGGAA
>NW_026624027.1:55547-58591 GCF_030028575.1 Malurus melanocephalus
TCCAAGGTCACACAGCAGGATCCAACCCCTGCCATGCTCAGTGTCCCCTCAGCCCCCACATTCCTGTCCTTTGCTCCAGCTCTGCCTCTGCTCATTCTGCCACCAAAAATGCTCAGCTTAGTGGCACCTGCCTTTCTTTAAGTCATTTCCAGGGTTTATTTTGTGGCTCAGTACTATCTATGTCTCAATACAGCAGACTTTAAAGGTGCTTAACACACCACAAAAAAAAAAATAAATCACTGTGAGAAACAAGCGCTGATGTTAGCTTAGGAGAAAAACCTTTTAAAGTGTTTTTTGTTTTGCTACCAGAACGCTGCCATGTATTATTCATCACACCCTCTGAGATTTAATTATTATTAGTGCTACTGATGATTGCTGGAAAAATAAACTGTAGCAGAAGGTGTCCGTCATTGTGTGAAGGGCATCTATATGTTGTGTAACTCACTGTCCCCATTTGCATTAATCTCATTAGCTGCTCAAAGGCAGCTCCTGAGCTGCCTCTTGCTGGGGAATGGAAGGGAGGGGACACACTGATTTGTGCCCTCTGTGCCCACCTGGACTCTGGAGCACAGAACTGAGTTTTTCAGTGCCCGGGGTTCCCTCTGTGGGGCTCCTTGAACATTTTCAGCCCCTCTGGGCTGCCCTGCCCGCCCCTCCCGGTGTCACCTGCAGGCACTGGTGGCAGGGAGGATGAAGTTGTGCTGTTAGGAACGACCTTGAGATCTGCCTGGTGCCTTGAGGCAAGCGCAGGAGGGATCCTGGAGTGAGTTCAGGAGGAAATCTTGGTTCAGCAGCGCCTTTCAAAGCCTGAACAAARCACACATGGCCTGGCAGGCAGAGCATTCCCAGGCTCTGCCAYTCCCTGCTCCAGTCATTGGGATTCTGAGGGGATCAGTGCTTTCCTCTCTTTATTCAGGGTCACTCTGTCCGCCCTGCACAGCACATCGTTATCACTCCAGCCACACAATCAGCATCCTGCAGCCTTTCCCGGGATTACCCAGCACGCTGGAGATGCTCCTGCCGGGAGCTGTGGGGCTGGGGAGGGGGTGGCACCCCTTCCATCCCTCCCTGCTGTGTGGCAGCCCTGCCCCAGCCCCTCTGGCTCACCCCAAGCTCTGCAGGAAGGTGACAATCTCTCTGCTGGTCCCTAATTTACCCAGTGCCTTCAAAGTGTCATTAATTGCCTGCCAGATCTCTCGTGGCCTCTCTCGGAGCTGCCTGAGCTGAGTGATCTCTGTGCAGGGGCTCTGACCAAACGCTCTGACATGGCTCCTTCCCCCCTGTGCCTCTGACATCCCAGCTCAGGGCTCTCATTASAGACCAGAGAGAGGAGGAGAAAACCCAAACCTGAGTGTTTTAGSCTTAAATTCAATCTCTGCCCCTTCTGTGTTCCATGACCTTGCCAAATCAGTGGATCTTTTGAAGATTCAGTGTCTCCACCTGCTCTSTCAGGACACAGGGAGCCAGCCTGAGCACACCAGAGATGGGAGATCTGTTGTCTCCTCTTCAATCCCCATTTCTTCTCCCTTCTCCCCACTAAAGGAGCAGGGTAAAGGCTGGAAGGCCAGGAGGCTCTTCTGGATCAGGAAAAAGGTTGTGAAACACCCCCCAGGATGGCCCTGTAGATGTTAATGTGTCCAAAAATGTACAGTTTCTGATCACAGAGGCTGAACAGTGAAATCCAGGAGATTACAAGGCTCTGAAGAAAGGAAATGTGTTCAGGTAACTTCCTTTCCCACTCCTGCTGCTGCTGGCAGGTGAATGCTTTAACTGCACAGGAGCACTCTGCTATAACTCTGATAGAAAGCAGTGAATGAAAGCCACTAATAACAGTGAATAAACAGGAGCTGGATCTTTCAGAGGAAAACAACAGCACAGGTCACAGGAGAGCAGGGCAGGATGGAGCAGGAATCCGTCAGGGAGGGGGGATATGGGACATTTCATTTGCAAAAGAGAATTTGRAGGCAAAGACACGGATTGAAATGTTGGCCAGGTGTTTTTATCTCATACAAAGCAGACACAAAGTTTGGTGTTATTYATTTTGGGTGATTTTAGACACAAAATCCCTGAATATCCTGTCTCCAATGCACAAATGTAACATTGGACATTGATTGTGGACATTGATTGTCCTTCTCCTGCACGGGCCCAAATATTTGGATCCAGTTTCCCCTTTCTGTGCTTCATGTAGGGTGCTGCCCTGGCTGCTCTCTTTAGCCACTCCAGTGACAACATAAAATCTTTTCTGGGTTTTACATTACCCTTACACAGCTGCCATCTCAGCAAAGATTGAATTAAGAGCTCAGGATTTAACTCAGCGATTTTCTACCCTGATTTTGAGGCTCTGAGCGAGAGGCAGCAGAACTGGGGATGATTTTCCAAGGGGAGCACAGGAGGATGGCTCTCAGCGCCAAAGATCCTGTCTGGGATTTGTGTGTTTAAAGGCTGGAGCTAATCTCATCAATGAATGTGTAAAGTGCTGGACATTTACACTTTGGATTGTTGAAACCATATGGTCACAGGGCCACGGAGGGGGTTCCTCTGATTGCAATGCAGAAATATGCATTACATCTAAATTGACACCGAAAACTGACTGGAGCCTGGTATTAGAGAAGATTAAATTAACCCCCAGCAATAGCACCACATTACAAAAATGGTTAGATCTTAATAAATTGAAAACGATAACAGTGGCGAAAGCTGTACATTTCCCCTCATGTTCCTTTATTGCTGTAACACTTCTTTCCAGTTTGTTGCTTCCGTGGGTTTTATTAGCACATTTCGGCGGAGTGGATTTGCTCCGGAGTGATAAAAGCCGGCTGTAATCAGAGAGCTTTATGTTATCTGCGGCAAACAATGGCAAACGCCACCTGAGAGGGGCTGCGCTCATGCTTTTGTTGCTGTGATTAGGCTGAGATAGCCACGAGCTTCTAAAGAGACGAGGACGGGTTTTGTGAGGAGTAAAACACAACAAACACCGAGCATCCCCCGCTCCAGCCGGTAAAGGACGGCTCCAGAGGCCCCAAGAGCGGCTGAAAGCGGCTAAAGAG
>NW_026624027.1:59121-65579 GCF_030028575.1 Malurus melanocephalus
TCACCTACAGAGCTGCTGGCTTGGGATAAATTATCTTTGGAGATAAAAGCCTTATAGGTCATAGATCCCCTTCAAACTGGTCTTGTAAACTCCATGGCACCAACTCTCAGTAGAAAGCTGAAACTTCCAGTGACAAAAGCTGCTGAGACTCAGCATGGTCCTACAGAAGTTACCATTTTTTGGGTATTTCTTTCCATTTTTGATTGTAAGTCCCTGGATAAAGAGTTCTGTCCTTTGCTTGCCCTGGACACAAGGGAGGATGGGGTTTGCCTGCTGCAGGAACCTCCCTCTGATCCTCTGCTAGAGAGAACATTTTGCTTCTGGAGACAAGGTTTGAAATGAAACAAGGTGTGCAACCATATCATCCTAATAAATGTAGTTTGTCCTTCTGTAAAACTCTTTTTTTTTTTAAATTTTAAATACTAACCATGTCAATACAGTAAGATTTTTTTTTGTGTGAGCCTTCAGTTTGATTTTTTTTTTGGCTGAAAGCCACAATCATTCCAGGTAAAAGCATTTCTATCTTGGTTTATAAGATATTTTACAAGCAAGTGTGGTTTGGCTCTGGAGAAAAATAGAAATCACCAACAGAAAAACTTCCTGAAAGGACATCCAGACCTACAGGACCCCTCGGGGTTGTGTCAGGGTTGGGAACACACCCAGGGTGTGCCACGGGCCAGTGTGGAAGCCAAGGCTTGTCTGGGAGAGGGAACAGAAGCCAGCTGTGCTATCCCTCCCCTTGGCACTGCAGCAATCCTCCAGAACAAAAATCCTCCAACTTCCAGCAAGAAAAATTAATTTCGTGCCTAATTTCCAAACACAGAGTTAATATTTTCATAGAGCAGACAAATCTCATTGAAACACCCCTTAGAAAATCAGCAGTCAAAGCCTTTTGGAGAAAAATCAGCCCAGACAGGAATATTGTGCTCAGGCTCAGCTCTGAGCTGCTGGGAAGGGTTTTTCCTGAGCATTTGGTTTTCCAGGCAGTGCTGGCAGTTTGTAGGATCTGCACCCTCGCTGTAGGGCTGTCCCTACGTGCCCAGCATGGCACATCTGCCCCAAAATGCACTCCCTGCCCAGCCCTGGTGACAAATGCAAAAGGCAGAAATCTCAAATAGATCCGGGAACAGCAATCCTGCTGCCAAAAGGTTAGTTTTGAAGTGTTTGACATTTTCTAGCCGAGCTGAGCAAATCATTTATCTGATTAATTTAGTTTCCTCCCCGTTCACTGGAGCTGTCCAGGAGCTGCTGCCGAGATTTGCTCAAATTCATTTGTTATCTCAAGTTCCTGCCTGGGTCTGCAGCTTGTTTGTGGGCAGTTTGGAATAAACAGCCACAAAATTCAGAGCTGTGCTGATTGCTCCTGATGGGCAATGCGTGGCAGGATATTGTTTCAGCTCTCTGATGGGGCGATCTAAGCCTTAAAATTAGATTTCTGATGTGGCTGCGAGTGAAATTTGTCGCCTATAAACATTCTTTGCTGTTTGCCTAAAGGTCACTGCAGCTGTGGGCACCTCTGCCAGTCCCAGGATGGCTCAATGGGGTGGCAAAGGATTGTTCTGAGAGTTCAGAGTGACCACATCACGGGGCTGTAGGAACAGCTTCACCCTCCACACAGAAACCTCAGCAGCAGATCCCTTTAAAAAAATCTTCCATTGGATCTGAGCACCATGAAAAATGGAGAACACAGTGAATTCCACTCCCCTACGTGGTATTGTTAAGTGGGGCCTTAGAAATAAACAATTGGGGTTTTAAAGTAATAAATAATAGGAATAAATATTTAAATTAAAAAAAAATCACACAGCTTTTGCGAGGGGAGAAAATATTTCTCTAATTTAATCTCCCATATTTTCCCAACTACTCATTGATGGGTCAAATCAATGTCAAAAGAGTTTTCCACAACAAACTAAGGAGTAGTGCCATGTGGTAGGAGGGATCACAGCCCTGTATTTTTGTGCAGCAAGGCAAAAATGTGGGAATAAAAAAAAGTGTGAATAAAAGAAGTGGGATAACCAGTCTGGGCATTGGGTATAATTGAGATGTTTTATTCTTGGGCTGGAGGGTTCACCTCATTGTTCAACACTCAGCAAACARTTTTATAACATTCCATCCATATTTTTCTGCTTTCTAAGGATAATTTCAGTTTGTTTATGATTTCAGAAGCACTTGGCACGTCTTGCTGATCTGTGCAGGGCTTAGGGTAGGGGGGTCTTGGCTGAGGGGCTTTGCAATAGAGACAGAAAGGAAAAGGGAACTCCTGATCTGTGGAAAAGTCTGACATTTTGAAACAAATAACTATTGCAGAGCATGATGAATGGTCACACTTGTGAAGTCCTCTGCCAACATATTTGTCAGGAGTCTTGGTTCAGTGCCATCAAGACATGTTTTTTCAATAATGTCCAATCGCTTTAGTTTGGTGCCACTAAACCAAAATGAACAAAGTCCAAGGGAAAGCTGCAGACCTTTTAATTAAGATATGATAGATTATATAAACCCACTGCACTTGCTGCATGACAATGAGAGTGCAATGGATTAAAACCAGGAATGTTTTCCCYTTCTGAGAAGTGAGGGGGAGTTGAGGTGATGCCTTTGGATTGAGCTCCCACCTGAGAGCATCCCTGGCGTGTCCACGTGCCCTGGGGGGAGAGGCAGCACCTGGACCCCAGGAGCTCACAGGGAATCATCATTAGAAGGTAAATTAGCTCTTTTCCTTCTCTTATTTATTTTTGTCTTGATTTTTTTCAAGGTCCTATTTCTTTGCTTCACTAAGTGACATTTTTAACGCATTCCCAAGGAATAAAAGCACCACAATCATTAAAACTTGGCAGCTTCCAAAGACACTGAGGAGCRTCTCCCTCTCAGAGCCTTCCATGGGACTCCATGGGCCTTTCCAGTGCAATGGGGTTTGTTCCCAGAGGGAAAGAGAAGGTGTTTCAGGCTGCTCTGGCCATGTGGGGAGGATTTCTGTGAGAATTCACAGCTGGACTGCTGAACAAAAATTCCCAGTGAGCACACAGGGTGTTACAGGCACTGTGTCCCTTCACCTGCTGKGTGCTGYTCTCCTGCTCTGTGACAGCACTAATAGCAGGAAATCTCACCTGAAATTTTTTTATTGCTTGTGAGGGGAATAAAAAAAAAATCCCTTGAACACTCTGCTGGAGGTGGATCAAAATATTTGACAAAACTGAAGTCACTAAGCATTTAAATAGTTTGGCATGTATCTTAAATCATATTCACAGTCAATTATACAGAGGAATGGCATTTGTACTTTTTGAAATCACCCGACACCTCTCATTAGAAAAACACTGCTGGCAGTCGATTATAATTTTGCCAAACCTTGGGCTGGAGTTTTTTGTGCCATCAGATTTCCCGAGGCAGGTTTGCATCTGCTCCTTTTGCTGTAAAATACCAGAAAATGCACTTCTGAAATTTAAACCAAGCAAACACACCTCCACTCCTGCCATGACAGCAAGCAAATATTGGGTTTTTCTTGTGTGTGGGGACTGCTGTGATCCATCTTTGACCATCCTGAGGATCTGTGTGCCAGTGGCAGAGCAGGAACCAGGAGCTTGAGTCATGGAGAAGGATCCCACTGTCACAGGCACATGGAACACAAGGTGTTTGCTCCAGGTGAGTTAAAGCCTAAGCAGGGCATGGAAATGARTGGGATTTTAAAGAATTTCTGCCTCCTGTGCCTGCCACCCACAGGGGATTAAGGTGGGGGCAGAGCAAACATCAGGAAGGACCTGGGAGGTTTTTTAGAAAATCAAACCCTTCCACTTGTCAGACAGCAATTTGAATTTAAACTCTGGCCTAAGTTTGAAAGGTGGTTGGAAGGAAGGGCTTGGGAACTGGTTAAAGAATGTTAAAAACTGCGGAGCCAAAACGTTCTGTTTCACTTCATTTGGCCATTTTGGATGGAAATACTTTAATCTTGCCTTCAAAACCAAAATAACTCACCTTCCCCAAAAATCCCCCTAAAATACACATCAAAAAAACCCCAACCCTGAGCACTGTCTCAATTTCCCTTGTTTTCCTGCTCCTCTCAGGTCCCCTTGTCTGTCTGGCTCCCCCCTGCTTGTTTYTGGAGTGGCTTTGTCAATCTGCGCCTTTTCCCTTTGAAGCCCTCTCCGCCTCCTTGTCGAGGCTTTGAACAATAGTTCCCTAATTGCTCTTCAGAAAAAAAAAAAACTCGTGAACAAGTTTTTTTTCTGATTGTTCCAGGGGAAAGGGGCTGTTTTTCTGCTGTTTTCCTCCTTCGGTGGAAGGTTTTCCTCCTTTTTACTCCAAACATCAACAGCCCCTAAAGCAGGAGCCACCACGGCTGGAGGCTGCCAGAGAAAAAGATCCCAGATTTTCCTTCAGCTGACCTTGGAATTTGTAAATGAAGCGCTCTGGAGAATATCCGGGCACGGGATGTTCTCCTTTGATCAGGACATGAAAGGATGCGATGTTTCTCTAATTCCCGATGGGGCGATCAATCATCCCCGCACCAYTGAGAGGTGCCACTCTGGTTTGATCACCTCTGCCTGACCTTGGAAAAATCCTAAATGCTGAGAGGAGATGTCTCCTCTCATTTGAGTCCCATGATTAGGTGGCCAAACCGAAAGGAAAAAAAAAAAAAGATTTTTCGGGTGGGGAAAACTGAAATGAAGCGTCTTCAATGATTCTCCGCAGCGGAAAAGGGGAGTTAAAATTCCTCCTCAATCAATTAAAAACCCCTCAGGCTGATTGATTTTTGGAAAGCTCTATTTAATACCTGCATATTTAAGTTCAAATTTGATGAGGCTAGGCTTAGATTGGAAACGTTACTCCAAACAAATCCCCTTACAGTATTTTAAGGTATTTATCCTAAGTATACAGTAATCTGTAATAAATTCCCTGATCYCTGTATGAATTCGGTGCCTCCGTAAAGCTCGAAACAAGGCAAGTTTTGGCTTCAGAGGCCTGGGAAAAAGCCTCTGCCACTGGAATATTTCTTCCAATTCCACTGGAGGTCAGTGCAGCCCTACAGTTCTGTCAGCACAAATGTCCTTTTCGCTCTGATCCAGGGCCACAGCTGAGCACAAACCCCTCTAGAGCTGTTTTTAAACTAGATTTGTGTAGTAATAAATACGGGCTTAAGAACCGTGTTTAGTGGTTATATTTGGAACATCCTAGCAGGGATGTGAGAATCGGAGCTCGTTGGGGTGTTGTTGTTTTTTTGGGTTTTTTTTTCCCTTTCCTTTTTTTTTGTTACTGTGGCAATTGTTTTTCTAGAGCTCGGGGTGATTTTTTTCTTGCGRAAGTAAAATCACTTGGAATGCAGAAGTAGCAGATTTTGTGATATGCTTTCATAGCTCCGGAGAAAAACAGATCTTCGAGTTCCCAGCCTGTCAGAGCAGTGAGATAAGCGCGGTCCAGGGCGTGTCCTGTGCACTCAGGGGCTCTGGATCACAGTTTTTTATAGGATTTAAGTGTGAGCTTGCTCAAATTGATGCTTTCCTCTCTTTGTCTTCCCGATCTTCCTCCCCTTTTCGGTGTAGGGCATCCACACATCACACTCAGATACACCTGAGAGATCTCCCARTCATCCCCTGTGGGAGAAAGGAGTTAAAGAACCCAAAAAGCTGCCAATAAAACCTGAGCTGAGTGGTTTAAAGTTGTTTCAGATGAGTTGTTGGGGGTGTGGGTGATCTCTCAGGGCTTGCTGTGGGAAGGTTCTGTGGGAACACGCTGCTATTCTGACATGAGCACAGGATTCCAGGCACCCCTGTCTGGCTCTAGCACCCCAAATCCTGATCCTACAGCCCTGTAGGACTGGACACCACAGGCAGACCCTGTAAAACACCAGAGCAAAGAAGATCAAAGAAGGGAAATGTGAGTGCTGGGCACTGCAACAGCTCTTTTGACAAAATGCTCAGTGCACTGGGCTGTGTCACAGGAGGGAGGGTGACAACACCCAGCAGACATCAGAGAGAGAAGRGAACTCTCAGGGAAAGGCCACAGGGTCCCAAAACACAGTCTGTTCCAGGCAGGGATGGATGTGGGCCAGTTCAGCCTCAGAACACCCCGGTCCCCTCGGGCAGGGGACAGGAGCTGTGACAGCCACAGGCTCTGCCAGGCGTGGCACTGACCTGCCCTGGGGCTGTGTGCCCGCTGGCCTGGCACGGAGCAGGAGGCAGGGGGAGGATTTACCCATTCTCAGCTCTCACAGGCTGTCTGGGCACAGCCTGGGCMCAGCCTGTGGGTTTGCTGCAYGAGCAGARTGCAAAGAGCAGGATTTTTCTGCCCTTGGGKTCTCCAGGCAGGTCCCCAACCCAAAGTTTTACATTTCTGTTCCAGGTACTTTGTTCCTGCTCATYGATTCSCTTTTCAGCTGTGCTGGCCAGAGAGCTCATTAGGAGGAGAAGGGGCTGCAAAGCTCAGTTMCCCCTCTCTCAGGAGGAAAAGGAATGATTCCAATCTCTGGGTTTGCA
>NW_026624027.1:66119-67835 GCF_030028575.1 Malurus melanocephalus
AGGGTGTCCAGAGTGTCCAGGGTGCCGAGAGTGTCCAGGGTGTCCAGGGTGTCCAGAGTGTCCAGAGTGTCCAGGGTGTCCAGGGGTGCCTAGGGTGCCCAGGAGTGCCCAGGGTGTCCAGGGTGTCCAGGGTGTCCAGGGTATCCAGAGTGTCCAGAGTGTCCAGGGTGTCCAGGGTGTCCAGGGGTGCCCAGGGTGCCCAGGGTGTCCAGAGTGTCCAGGGTGCCCAGGGTGTCCAGGGTGTCCAGAGTGTCCAGGGTGTCCAGGGTGTCCAGGGTGTCCAGGGTGTCCAGGGGTGTCCAGGGGTGCCCAGGGTATCCAGGATGCCCACGGTGCCCAGGTCTCAGTTAATTCCGTGAACATTCAGCTGAGTCAAAGCAATGCTGGCAGAGCACGAGATTATCAGGCTCAGGCTCCTTCATGCCCTCRAACACAGACATTTCCAAACACGCTCCTGCACCGCGGAGGATTTCTGGTGTTGGAGCAATCTCATAAAGGAAATGCTGACAGCTGTATCCACTGGTTAATTTAAAACTCAGCTGGAACAAGACCTGGGCAAAATATTATTGTGAAGTGACTCTCGTTCGCTGTTGTTCCATTACTGAAGCAACAAGTTCTACCACAGGCTGCCCTCCCCGTGTCCTTGTACCCTGACTTAATTTCCCTCTTGGCTCCTGCAGTAATTTCCTTCTGCTCCAGAACATCACAGTGCCGTCCCCCCTCCTGCTCCGAGCCTGCCCTTGATTGTGTATTTTGCATTTCCAGCCCCTTTTCCTCTCGCAGGGCTGGGGGATGCCTCGGGAAGGTTTCTTTTGCTCCTGATTTGGCAGTTCCCTCCATCCTCACCCTCCCAGCTCTGGTGGGTGACAAACACACCCTCAGCCTCTCCTGCTCTCCCTGTCCTGCTGGGTTGAGGCTCTGGGGAGCAATGAGAGGGTTCCCAATGCCTTTTTTACCCCCTCCATCTCCCTGGAACGCTCCCATCCACCAGTGTCATGTTTTCACCAAATAAAGGAATATCTGAGTCAAAGAGAGCCCCTCTCCCAGTCTTCCAGGTCCCTGCAGCAGCTGATTAACATAACAGTATTTTCTGTTCTAAATCCTATGATTCCCATGCCCTTCTCATGCTTTCAGCAAAAAAAACCCAAAAACCAAAAAACAAACAAACAAAAAAACCCCAAAAAATAACCTTCTAAGCCAAAACTAGGAAAGCTGGAAACTTTGTTTTCAGAATTATAAAGTCTTTCTTCCAAGTGATTTTATGCAATATATACTTTATATTTCTCTACTCCTCTCCATGACTTATTTTATGCTAATAGTTCCCTAAGTATTATTAATTAGATTTTTTTTAAAGTAAGAGAAAGTTCTTGAAAGTTAATTAAAAGTTGCACKCAGTAATTGTGCAAAAGTAGCTTTTCCGTTCTAAAAATTAAACCTCCATAATTAAAATCCGATACTCATTTAAAGATTCAAACGGGGTGTTTATGACTCATTTATTATTATTTATTTTTTCGCCACTTCGGGAGCGTAATTGCTCCAGCAGAGGGAAATCAATTCCAGCCCTGGTGTTTCTGTGTCCCCTCCCTCGTGTTGTCCCCTCTGAGGGAAATAGGACACTTCCATCACCCTGATTGTGTCACCCAGGGAGTGACTGAGCCACGAGTGGAGGGACAGGGACATGTGCTAGCACATATCTTGATCTCTTCCCCTAGCAGC
>NW_026624027.1:68457-112513 GCF_030028575.1 Malurus melanocephalus
GCCAAGGCTGTGCTTTTGTGYTGTTTCCAGCACTGAAACACTCAAAGGGATGTGGAAGAAGGATGTCAGGCTTTCCAGGGTGAATTCTGTGTAATTATCCAACTCCAGACATCAGGAAGGGAATGATTTTCCTGCTCTTCATTCCTTGCACACCAGGCCTGCTTGAGGAAACCCAGGGGCATCTTTGGAGTCCCTCAAAAATCCAAGCGTAACAACACCCTGCAAAAATCCCAGAGGCCCAACATCCTCTAATTATCTAATTATCTGACTAATTRTCACCTCCCTCTTTTGGCTCTAGAAATGTCCCAGGCTCAGTGGCAAAGTCACCCCTTCATGTACCCAGCAAGGTGTGAACGAGCTCAGTGGGGAATTTCTTGTGCGTTCCAGAGCTCAGGGCCGACTAGATGTACATCATTAACATGAAGTTATTAATTATTGTGCCRAGCTGATGTCACCCATTCCTCTTGGAATGGCTCCTGCCTCTCTGAAATGCACAGCACACCAGGAGAACAAGAGAGCGGCGTAACAACTGGAGTACAATTAATAATTATCAATAATGAAGGTCTAATCAGCTGAGAACACCTCGTGCTGTGCTTTGGAAATGGCTGGGCCCCTCCTGCACCTCTTTGGGCCCCGGGGTTATTATGAGCTATTTTTACTGAACAACTATTTTGGGAGCACCAGAGACAGAAGAAAAAGAAGAAGAAGAAGAAGAAGAAGAAGAAGAAGGAGAAGGAGAAGAAGGAGAAGAAGGAGAAGAAGAAGGAGAAGAAGGAGAAGAAGAAGAAGAAGAAGAAGAAGAGGAAGAAGAAGAAGAAGAAGAAGAAGAAGAAGAAGAAGAAGAAGAAGAAGAAGAAGAAGAAGAAGAAACAGAAGAAGAAGGAGAAGAAGAAGAAGAAAAAGAAGAAGAAGAAGAAGAAGAAGAAGAAGAAGAAGAAGAAGAAGAAGAAGAAGAAGAAGAGGAAGAAGAAGAGGAACAAGAACAAGAAAAAAAAAAGAACAAGAGGAACAAGAAGAACAAGAAGAACAAGAAGAACAAGAACAAGAGCTAGAACAAGAACAAGAAAATTTTGCTTAAAATCAAAAGGAAGTCAATAGGAATTAAGTGAAACCTTTTAAAACCTGGAGATTAACTGAAACCTTTTAAAACCTGGAAACATTTGGGTCAACTGCAAAAACAAAGGCTTGAGCAGCARAGAGAGTGCTGTGAGCAAACAGCARACTCCAGGAAYRCYGGCGTCGCCAACAGAAACAATCAAGAATAAACAAAATCCTTGTTGAATCAGCACAGAGGGAGATCTCGTTTGTCCTTGGGCTTGGAGAGGAGGAAGTTTTCCAAGGATATTGCTGATACAGATCAGCAGAGCAGAGCATTGAGCCCCTCACTGAGATCAGGGCTGTTCTTGGGGCAGCAAGAGGCACCTGGAGGGGAGATCTGGCAGTCGGGGCAGACGGGACTCCAGGGCAGGGCTCCTGTCCTCTCTGCTCCAGGTGACAGTGGTACCCAGCTCCTGAGCCAGGAAAACATCAGCCTCACCTCCTGCTGCCCCTGGGGATGTRCACAGCACCCCCAGCCCACCCCAAGCTGGTCCAGGAGCCCCCTGACCCTGCTGCAGCCATGGAAAATGCTGGGTGTCTCCACTGCCCTTGTGCCACCTTGGCTCTGCTGGTGACAGCAATGGGCACTACAGAGCCATGGCAGAGGCATTTTAACCCAAATCAGACCCTCTGCCTTCATCCCTGCAGCAGAACACAGAGATGTGGACTGGGAATTACAGGAWATTGTTGGGAATTATTACACCCAGCTCCAGCAGTTTCAGAGCTGCTTTTAATCTAGGAGCTGCCTCCAGAAATACCTCCAGAGAGGGGCAATTATCCCCAGRAAGAATCTGCAGGAGCACTTCAGGACTAGACACAGGTTTTTGAGCATCACATTTATTGYTGAATCTCAGCCTTAAAACCCTTCCCTTGGTGGTTCTGGAGAAGTCACTTCACAGCCCCAGACCTCACTGAGGCTGATATTTCTAAATTTTGAAAGAGATAATAACCATTCCTGAATATTAACCRCTGTGCAGCAAGGACTCTGATAAAGGCGATTACAGAAATAAACCACCAGTTGATAACCAAATGCWAGGGGRAAAAAAWAAAGAAGTTATTATTCCCCCAGCATTATCTCTGTGCTCTGCACGAGTACATTTTAARGCAATCTCAGCTGAAAAGATGAAGACATAGCCATCCTTATAAACAAGGATATTTCATTCAATAGATAGAAAGCTCCAAAGGGTTCCAGCTTTGCTGAAGCACTGAGACACTGAGGATTGAAAGAGGTAGGGAGAATTAATTAGACTCCTGATATTATCCTGGTAAATAAAAGTAATAAGCGAAGCTCTGCAAAGGAAGACCTGATTCATATTCAAACATTTACAGAATAAACAGCTGCTGATTCTCCTATCTAGCCCAGTCCTTATCCTTTAAGGCTGCAATAAGTGACCTCTTAATCCCAGGCAAAAGACTGCATGAGCATCTGGAATTGAAAAAGAAAGCGTATTTCCTTCACTATTCCAATTTCCACTCGATTTTGGTATAAAGTTGTTTGTGTCTTTTTTTTTTAATCATTTTTTTCTGGTTCCTCCAGCGATGTGGGTTTGATGATGAGATTCTGTGCATCTGAACACTTTTGCTGCCTTTTTTYCCCCTCTAAATAAGAGCACTGCAGTCCTTCAGCTAGGTTATATCTCCATTGTACTGGCCATGCTCTTAAAGCACTTATAGCAATAATTTCTGGGCATGATGGACAGACTCAGCAATAACCTGATCCTGCAATGCACTGAATAAACACTTTAGCATTTAGTACATGGACACTAATGTGCTGGGAAGTAATTGCTTAGAGGTTCCCAGCTTCAATATAATAATGCAGGGATTGCATTTATACAGCGGGCAGCAGAGGAAAAAGAATTATTGTTGGCCAAACTTCCTCTCTCCCATTTTGATTAGCACAGGAGGGGAGAGGCGAAGGTAAACTCGAGGTGATCCCAGGTTCCCACATCCCCCCAGCACCAGGGGTTGTGTTTGGATGCTGAACAAGTGGAGAAATTCCACTGATTTCAGCCCATTTACTCTGCTTTTACACCAGCGTTCCTGAGAGAAGGGCCCGGCCATTAATATCCTCCCTCACAACAGCAATGCTGAAACCAGGGAAAGATTAAAAAGCCAGTGCTGGCTTGGCAAAAAGAAAAAAAAAAAAAAAAAAAAAAAAAAAAAAAAAAAAAAAAAAAAAAAAAAAAAAAAAAAAAAAAAAAAAAAAAAAAAAAAAAGAAAAGTATCTTTACAGTAAATACATAAACATGCAGGCAGCAATTCCCAGGGTGAGCTCAGCTTAAAAAAAACTCAGTGGAGTTAGCAGGAGAAAGAAGTGTGTAGAAGCACCAAAATGTTGTGTTTCCACTTATGCGAGTAATTACTCCAGCCCTCATCAACGTTTCTCTGCCTAAATAGCATTTATAAATTAAAGATGCCTAAACTTTAAATGAAAACTAATTTAGGTATTTTCTTTACTATTAAAAACTTCTTTTTTCCCTGGACGCTTTTGGGCTCATAAATGATTATTAAACCGTTTTGCTGCATTTTCCCCATCATTTTTCCACTTTCCTAAGTACTGGAAATAACTCCTTAACAGCACACAGAGTGGGGATCTRGAGGTCTAGGATAGAGAAATGCTGCTTGAAGACATTTTCTTTTTAAAATACTTGATTTTAGAGCCACCAGAAGAAAAAAAAAAATATTCAGAGGGCCAAAATAAAATAAAAAGAACAGCTTTCCCAATCTATTATTAATACCAATAAATGGGAGCTGGCGGATTTAAAAGCCAAGATGTAATGCATTTTCCTGGAGCAGTGAGCCTTTAAACAAGTCGGAGTTATTGAGATTGTGTAGTAAAAACTGGTAAAATGAAATATCTTTTCAGATAGRATAATAAAGAGGGGGTATGTTAACATACCCTGCCTGGGAAGCAGGGCCACAGAGGTGCCATTGCTGCTGTGCTTTATGGCCACGGCACAGATTCACCCTAAAACCCCCTGGTGCAGCTGGGAATCTTGGGATGGGAAGGAAGAGGAGCCCTGGGAGCTGCTGGGGAGGGTTTTTCTCTGGTTCCTCCTGGTGGGATGATTCTGTCTGGGGAGTGAGCTCAGAGCCTTCCCTGGCAGGGTGGGGTCATTCGTGCTGCTCACAGAGGGGTGGGAGCAGTGCCTTGTAGGGTCAGAGGGAATGGGGCACCATTCCTGAGCTGGGGATCCTGAACTTCATCCTTCACAGAGCCACAGCTCTGCTCCTGTTCCTGCCCCAAAGCATGAGCTCAGCCTGGCCCTGCCTCTCCAGGGAAACTGAGCCTGAGGATCAGGGCACTGGAGCACCAAAGACTTCAATTGAAACCCTTGTTGATCCAAAAGCTGTGAGAAGCAGCAGTGCAGCCAAGGGCTCAGGGAAATGTGCCAAACCTGCCTGAGGAATGACTGAAGGTGAAGGAGGAGGGTGTGGAGTGGGGGAAGAGGGCACCAGGGGTGGGATGGGAAGGGGCTGCTGGCACAGGGGGGTCCAGCTGTCAGTCACAGCAGCCTGGCCTGTTTGTCACTCTGTGTCCCCACCCTGGCACACACTGAAATGCAAACTCCCTGTTTGTCACTCGTGTTCCTGCCCTGGCACCCACTGAAATGCAAACTCCCTGTTTGTCACTCGTGTCCCCACCCTGGCACACACTGAAATGCAAACTCCCTGTTTGTCACTCGTGTTCCCCACCCTGGCACCCACTGAAATGCAAACTCTCCCTTTGCCGGTGTCCTCAGGTATCTTGGCAATTTGTTACTCTCAGGTTCATTCGTTCAAACACCATTTCTCTGTAAGAATATCTTTATTTTAACTCCTGCAACACCCCATATCTTTGTGGTTCCCACTCTAGTGGGGACGGCTGCCATCCCTGTTCCTGCTGGCCTCACCACGGAACCTCATTCAGATTTGTTGGTGCAGCAGAGGACAAACAATCTCTTCCAGCAGAAATGTCCCCCTGAGAATGATCTCCCCCTCCTTTAGCTCTGTATGAACATGAGCTTTCCAGGTAAAGGCAGGTACCAAACTTAAACCAGCTGAAGTTTGACGAGAAGTGCCCACCAAGATCCTTGTGGAAGTGAAATGCCTGCTCTGAAATGTGACTGCTTGGGGTACTCGTGAAAATCTCACCTATGATTGCACAGGGAGCCTTCCTGCTGTCTCTGAGAAAATGAAATCCATGTTTTTGACTTCTGAAATGTTAAGAAAAAACTCTTTATTAATTATTTTTTTAAATTGTTCTTCTTATTATTTTTATTTATTTATTTTAAAACCCTTCAAAAATAAGTGGTATCAAAAAAGATCCTTAAAAAAAGAGAAAAAAAAAGAAAAAAAAAGGAAAAAAAGAAAAAAAAAAGAAAAAAAAAGAAAAAAAAAAGAAAAAAAAAAGTAAAAAAAGAAGTTTCAAGCTTCTGCTCTGATTCCACCTCCCCCTCGGGCAGATGCGGCACCACTGCACTTGGTGGTGCTCGAGGTGAGGGTGGGCTCAGCTGCATCCAGGATGCGGAGATGCCCCGAGCATCCTCCCGAGCCGCTCGGCTGCATGCAAAGAGCAGCGATACGTCTGTAACAGCTCGGGGAAAGAGCCTTTTAAAGGTAAAGAAGGAGATTTAAGGGAGGGAAAAAAATGAGCAGAGATAAGGCTGAGACAGTGCCAAAGAGATGGAATATACATCTCAGGGAAAAATCTAAAAGCAGATCATTACCCAAAAAATACTAGCTGTAAGCAACAGTTTGTAGTGCAGGAGGAATATTTATCCACCGAGSTCTTTCTATTTCGTTCTGTTTGCTTTCACCGAGGAGTAATTTTATTCTGAGGGTGTAGAAGGGGGTTTGGAGGTGGTGCTGGTGGGATTTGGGGTGTGATTCTAATCTTGCCCCTGCTCATTAACCCCAGTGTGCCTCGGGGGCTGGGGGCTGCTGTGCACAGGGTTGGTGTGCACATGGGGGTTAATTTGGATAACCAAAACCCCAGAGTTTGGGGTCAGACTGAAGGTCTCTGTGCGTGTCTCCTCCCCAGCAAGGTTTGCACTGAGCAGGGTGTTTACAGAGCACTCCCTCCCTGCCTCAGCCCTTCAGCTTCCACGGCTCAGGGGCCTCTTTGACCCAGAAAAGGTATTTTGTGTTAAAAAGCAAGAGATAGGCTGCGAATTTCAATTCTGTGGCATCTCTCCTTTTGCAGTTGGCATGCCTTATTCCTGTTTAGTTTAGCTCACTTTCAAGCAGATTAAACTAAACTGGTACACAGCGCTCTTATTATAGAATAAGTGCTCGCAGAGAGAGCTATTCAGGAATAATTATTCTGATTTAAACATTTCTGAATAATTCTATGCAAAGGCAAGTCCTGAACAGAGAGAGACAGCGGGTGGATGTGGCACACAGCTGGGGGAGCACAAGGAGCTGGAATACAGGGCACAAATGTTCGTTCTGGGGTCCCTTTTCCAAATGTTAACACGTCCAGGCAGGAGCAGAAACCCTCCAGGTGATCAATATATCCAGAGAAAACCGAGGTGATCATGGTGAATTCTGACCATCCAATATGCCCAGCTCACTCCTCCTGAATGAGGCACAGAGCTAACGCTCCCCTAAAATAATTTAGCAAATAGGTTTGAATAATAAAGGCAATCCAGAGAAATCACCATCTGCTTGCGGACAATTTGCAAACAGAAAGAAGGAGCAGCATTCTTTTAATGAATGTTYTACTATGAATTATTCACACAGCTCTAATTAACATTAAGATTCTTAATTTTTCCAGGCAGCCTTAATGTAAGGATACTTYATGGTCCCTCTGCATTTTCCACCTCCTCTGAGTCCTCCCAGACATTCAGGAAGGAAACCCCACCAGCATCCTCTGGAGGTGCCTTCATTTGGCAGGGGATGAARTGAAGACCCAGCAAATAATTGGTGTTTTTCACCTTCCACTCCTTCACAGCAACGTGCACATCAGCCTCTGCCATGGTCATTTGTGATAATTTGGGCCCTGTTTTYACACTGATGCAAAACATCTCTGCAGGTGAGTGAAAATTGTGATTTAGAGTACWCTGAAGTGTCACAGGGACATGAGATTTGTCCTTCATATCTTGTTTAGTGGTGGATTTCTTTGGCTGTAATGGCAAAATGACCACTGTAACGCCTAAGGTCCAAATTTTCAAAGGTGTCTTGGTGTGGAGAGCGCAAAATAGGTGTCCAAATAGCCATGGGAACATAATACATTTATAGAATTGGAAAGAAATTCAAGGAAAAATATAATTTTCCCAATTTTTATGTACACAAAACAAGTGTACCCACCTATATTCTTTTTACCACCGCTTTACTGCAAACATAGAGCTCTCAGTTGGTAACAAAYTCTCTCTTTTTGCAAATATTTAACCAAAGCAGCGATACCTTTTTGGTGACAGTGTTCCCAACAATGGCAGCTGCACATTTTTGGTCTGGAACTGCACAGTGTGAGTTATGAGTCAGCATTACCCTCTTATTATGGTGGGGGGATGGCTCCTATATTGCAGTYTGAGCAGAGAGATTTACACCACTGCCAAAATCAAATATGTAGAGAACACTGAGGTTAAAGACAGCCTTAATTCTGGCTTTATGGAAATTAAATGTTAGGGGTTTTCATTACAGACGAGCTGGGCTAAAAATGAATCCTCATTAACAGAATGCTGTGATGTACGGTTACATCTTCCTTGTTGGCCAGAACGTACCGTCTCTGAATTTAGCTTAACAATTTCATATGGCATTTTCCTGCTCCCTCCTCCTCCTTCACAGTTCGAGAATAGGAACAGCTCTTACAGAAGGACAGAAGTTGTTTTTCATTAAAGTATCATAGTTTAGGGGAAAAAARCCACCCCAACCCGATTCATCTCCTCTCCCTGCATGTCATTAAACACACTCAGCGTGCAGCATGGCTGGTCCCTCGCAGGTGACATCCTCAGCCATCCTTGGGATCAAATTTGCCTCCTCCCCCCTCTCTCTCAGACTCCAGCACTTCCATCCTGCCTTCTCATTTCCAAATCAAACACATCTTTATTAACCTCTGCCTTTCCAGAGCAAAGCCTGAGGTTTCCCGGGGGAAATAAAACCCAAAGCCAGGCTATTMTTGAAGAGATGAGTGTGGCTGGTTAAAAGGAAGGTGCAATCTTGGAAAACCAAGGAGAAAAGGTCAGAAAACTTTATAACCTGGGTGTGCACAGAGTCACTGWGTACCTGAGGTAACAGCCTTATTACACCCCACTGCCTGACAGGGAAGTGCAGATGATMAGTTCTGTGAGATAGGATGGAGCCTGAAGGTTATGATTTGTAACCATCAAACACCTGTCCAAGTAATACTTTATTTGGAAACAATATTTTTTACCTCTTGGCAAATCTGGRGCTCTATCCTTGCTGGGGACCTTCAGCACGGTTGTGATGCAGCTCCRTGAACGGGACCAATTAAGTAACAAAAGACTTCCCTGAAGAGACAGGTGTTTAAAAACCCAAAACAATTCAGGCATAAGCCTTTTCCCCWGGGCTACCGAGGCAGAGTCACCAGGAGATTGCATTCCAGCCTCRCCTGGAAATTGAAATTATATAGAACCACCATCCTTTCCCCCAGACTTAGAAGAAGTACGAGGGTGGAATGCAGCTGTCAAGGATGGAAACTATTTCATATTGTCATCATCTTCATGGGTATTTGGTGTCATGTATGAAATGTATGAAATATGGGCGAGGCACTGGCTGTGTGGCCCCTGCTGCTGTGATTTTTAGGTGGATGTGAGAGCCCCCCTCCCTCCTCTGTAGCTCTGGAGTTATGCACGCAGAGATTGTCACAGCGAAGGCAAAGTGTGAATTTGATATCTTAACTTCAGTGTCCATCAGCTGTTCTGGCTGGGCAAGGCCTTATTGCCCACTGTGGGACCCCTGAGCACAGGGCTCAGGTCAGTGCACACACACGGGTGCCTTTGGCAGCTCTGGAGCTGTTTTAGTGCCTTCCCATTTGGTTGGGGACATTCCCCAGGCTGGGGACGCTGGTGGCTCTGCTGCCATGTCTGYTCTGTYGGTGCTTCAGCGAGGAGGGACAACTGAGGGCAGCTGGGGCTGTGAGGTGTTGCCTTGAAAGGCCAGTTTTTAATAATGACACAGACATGGTTAAGGGGATAAAAAGGGTTTTACCTCAGTATTTGGGATCCCAGGTGCACAACTTGATGGCAGAATGCACACCGGTGTATAGCACAGATACAAGTTTTATAGATTTCAGGAATTAGCATAACTATCTAGGATTCCCCAATAAGAAGCTTAACAAATGCAGTAATGTCCCCCTATTCTAATGAATCCCCCCCAGGATGAGGCCAGAGCCCAGTTTACACAAGATGTTCTGGAGAGAAAGCTTCACCCAAGGCTGGAGCTCGGGTTTAAGACAGCACAGGGCACACTGAGCCCTTCCTGAGTATGTTTGGTTTCTGCTCAGCAGAACTCCTAAACTAAGCTGAATATCAGGGTACAGCAATTACAAGCATGTGGGCTAAGGGGTACAGGGGGATGCATAGAGGGTACAGAAAGTGTAAAAAGGAAAAGCAAAAATCATCAGGCATCAGAGGGGCTGTCACCCACAGCATTGCTGGGTTGATGTGGATGAGTGGCCTGTCCCAAACTGCCCGGTGAGGACAGACTCATCCCGGACCTCCCTCCTGTCCCGTGCTCAGATCCCATCGTGACCCCACATCCCCTTGCTCAAACACTGCATGGTGCAGCACAGTGGCACAGTCCCAGTGTCCCCACATCCCTGTGCCAGTCTCTGTGATCTCACTGGCCAGTGAAGGAGAAGAAATGTCCCCTGGCTTCCCCTCTCATGATGGGTGTGCTGCTGGCTGAGCCCCGCCTGAGCCTCTCCTCCAGCCCAAACTGCCGAGCTAAATCAGGATTAAACTCCTGTCTCTGCWGCACTGTAAAACCTTTAGCTCTTTAGCACCTCTGGAGAGGCAATACCACTCTCAGCCTCATCAGGAATGGTTTCCTCTTACAGATGTTCGCTGACCGTAACTCCCATCGCCCCTTCCCTGCCCTGCACTCCAAGGACCAGTGATGCTACAAGGAAGAGCTTTGGGTTTGTTTCTTTTTTTATTTTCCTTTTTAAATAAAACAGACAGCAGTCCATAAATCCAGTCCTCCTGCCTGATCATTGCTCCCCTCTGTTTCYCTCTGGCATTGTCAGAAAGTGCCTCTTGGAACAACCTCTTAAAAATGTATCGGCGAGAAGAAGGGAAATTGTTCTCGGTGACAACAACGCCGTGCACGTATTTGTATATTTATTCTGAAGATCAAATTGATAACAACAGGTCCCCTCACGGCTGCTGATTTATCTGCTGAGCAGGTATCTGTGCCGTATGCGGCRCGTGGCCATAACTGTCATGGCTGATACAGGGATAAGATGAATAACCTCTACAGATTTCAGGTACAAGTAGGAAAATGTAATCATAACTCACTTTAGAACCAAGTGATACATATTTATACTTTGCCTATCACAGGCTAGCAAGCCTTTCCCTTTTATTTTGCATTCATGGGCCTGTGATGCACATCAATCTTTTTTTCAGTTTGTTAATATTGTTGTCACTCAACTGAAATTTATCGTCACATGACTTATGACTGGGAGACAGTTTCATCTGAGGAACATTCTCTTAATTTACCATATTCAAATTTCCTCTCCTGCCTTGACTCTGCAACACAAAGACTGAGATTTTGCTGGGTTTTAACCTATTCTACTTTTTTTTCCTCCTGAACTAGCAGCAGTAAAATGTCATAACTATTTATAAACCGAACAAGAGCAGAAGTCAAAGTAGCAAAATAACATAGATATAAACTCCTAATCAGCCCCAAAGGCTTTAATGGATCTGCTCAAATGCCTGTGGGCTGATTTCTCTTGGGAGACCTGGCCTTGAAGGACCCTGTTTGGGTCATGATTTGCTTCCTTCCCCATGGCAAAAAGAAATAATGAAATGTAGCAACCCTGTGCAAAGGCCATCAGAAAAGCAGYTTCGCCTACTTTGGGCAAATTTTAGGGCTTTAAAATGCCTCCTGCACTTCCAGTCCCATCAGGGTTCCTCTGGATTTGATGCCATGAGCGCAGCAGCAGTGGGACTGGGYATGGGGACACTGTTTTGTCACCAGGGCTGAGCTGGCAGGGCTGGGCTCTCTGCACCCTCCTGATTTTGGGGTGAGAGTGACCCTGGGCAGGGCCAGCTCCACTGGACAGGGTGAGCCACTTCTCCTGGGCCAGCACAAGGGCAGACCTGGCTGGTGCAGAGAAGCCTCCTCTGTCAAACTTCACTGAGGGAAGAACTCAACTTTTCTTTCTTTCGATCTTTTTTTAGAGGTCATAAATATTTATGAAGAGCCTGTCAGTCATTTTTAGGGTTTCTGACTGAGTGTGTCACAAGAGAAGGGCTTTTATGAGGATTTATAGTAAATTGCAGTAAATTGCATTCCTGTCAGGGAGCACAGAGGAGTTGCACCGTGTCAGGGGATGCAGGAATCATCCCCAGGATGGCAGGGATGCTCTGGGGGGAACCGGTCCCTTCCCAAGGGACATTGTGGAGCCTGGACACTTCTCAGGTGTCACCTCAATCCTCAAACCTCAGCCAGGCATGGCTGGGAGAAACTGCCTCTTCTTGGGCAGAAATCACAGCAAATCATCCTGATCTGGCAGGTCAATCACTCTTCTGGATTTCTCTGTAGCTAAAGAGTCCCTGCACACAGAACTGTGACAGCAGGGGTTGTTCCAGCTCTGGAGTCACATACAGCTCCAGTCCTCCTCTGTCTGCATCCAACAGGAAAACATCCCTGGATTCTCACACCAGCAAGGTTTGGGACCTTCAAGRGATRTAGAAGAGGGCCTGAGATATCAATRCAACAGTAATACAATGTAAAYAGTAATAGTAAATATTAAAGAGACAYTTCTTCTAAAAATCAAATCAAAACAAAGCCAAGAGTCCGTTATTGCAACTGTCTGAAGGAGACAGAGGCTGCTGTAGAACCATAGAATAATAGAATGGACCTTAATTTCATTTCATAATGAGTAACCAAAAAACCCATAAGTTACATCCCAGTTGTCCCAAAACATAACCTGGCTCATTCTCCTTCTCTTTCAGTGACTCAGTCATGGTGACTTCAAAACAAATAAAAAGGTGAAGTACAATATTTCTTAAACATGGCCCAAATTTAATCTGATTTTGCTGCTCATCATTAGGGCTATAAAAGATTGAAGGAAAAACTGATGGCACCCTGATGCTGGAGCAAATCCTCGATGGATCCCAACACATTAACTTGGAGCACTCCATTACATCACCCTCCCCACCTCAGAGCCTCGCTATTATTTTTTGGCTGCTTCCATCACTTTATATTTTACTCATTAAAGTGGGGGAAGAATGTCAAGTTCACATTTTGCCCAACAAGTAAGAGGTGTGAAAATGGGAAATGCTTTTGCATTAATTGAATCAAGGATGACAGTGCAAGCAGCTTTAAGCCCCATAAATCTAGACAGGCTCCTGTCAGATAAAGTATCAATGTGCTTTATCAAACTTTGTCCATGGATTTATAGAGTGCTCAGGCCACAGATCTGTAGTTCCTCAATGTAATCACTTCAGCATTTTCTAGCTATGCTACCAAGCTCCATGTGAAATAATGGAATTTATTGACAGAGAAGCAGGCACTGCAATTTTGCTGTTGTTTAGAAAAATTGCCCATCAATGAGGTGTCGGTGGAGAAAGACAAAAGATATTACAGTAAGATGACTATCTCCTGACTCCTGCTGAATTGGTAGATGAGCCATTAGCTTCCATGGAGGGAAAGGAGTGGCCACTCTTCCAGAGAGCTGCTCTGGCTTGTACTCAGAAATTGTACTGCTCCAAGATGATGAAAAAAAAAAGAAAAACCCTAAATAAAATCAACCCCCAAACCTTAGACTTGTTCCAGTCTGCTGAATTGCTTCAGTCACGGGTTGCAAGGCAGAAGCCTGGGTTTTGTCAGGSTTGTTTTGGTTAAGCTATCACAATATTTAACCTCCTAATTATACAGGTTTGCCTTTGCACAATTCCTGTTCACATTTCACTGTCTATTAAAATGTGTAACTACCATTGATCACATTAGGCAAATGTGTYTCCTCTTCCTCTCAGCATCAGAGGATGCAGAGCATGTGAATTCAGGTAAGGTTGTTGGAATCAAGCTGAATAAAATATTATTTTTTTTGTGCTGCTCGAAGTCCCCTGACTTCTCATTTTGGTTTGAGGAAGGAAACAGAGGAGTCTGGCCAGGAATTCTTAACAAACAGGGTTTACAGTTAGCTCAGGTAGTGGGAATGCATGTTCACACGGGCATCAATTTATAATGCACTGTGCTCTTTCAGCATCCTTTTGGAGATGGCTGCAGGACCTGGCACTTTGTCCAGTGCTCTGGGAGCAGAATTTTGGGATCTTTCTGTGCTGAAGGTGACTGCAGGATGGGACTGCCTTAGTTTCTCCAGATCACCTTGATTTCAGCCATTAGCACGACCTCCCACTGCACGGACTGTCCTCTAAGAGTGCTCAAACTGTCCTGAAACATTTCCTTAAATAATTCCTATTTTCCAGCTGTCAGTGCTGGAGAGTGTTTTATGATGGACTGATGGTTGGAACTCAATCCTGAGGAGGAGCTCCCCCAAGAACACCCCAATGCTGCTGTAGGAAGACCCTGATCATGCCATCAGCACATAATGATGCAGCTTGTCTCCCTCTGGGTTCTATTAATGCTGCTTCCCCAGCATCCTTTGATGCCTTTTCCTGCTCCAGTAGTTAGTGCAGGCTGCTCAGACAGGAACAGGGGCTGCAGGCTGYGCTGCTGGATGGAACTGGGGACTCCCCTGTATTTCCAAAACCACAGGGTTGATGCACAGGTACAGGAAGGCATCCCTGGCCAGCAGACACACTCGTCCCCCATTCTCCTGTCACATTCACTGCAATACAGTGCCACTTGCTCATTAACTTCATCCTAGACTTGGTGGCACACAGAGGTGGGAATGAGCTCTTTCTTSTGTGCTGCAGCAGCCCAGGCCCCCAATGAAATCAGGGTTCTGTCGCTCCAGGCAAGATAAACTTTCTTGGAAACGCTGCTGGCCTGGAGCACASGCTGCTCAGGCAAAGGAGGGGAGGTGGAAGGGGAAGCAGGAATCCTGGAGGATGAAGTGGCTCGCCTCAGGCTACAGAGGAGGTCAGCAGCACAGGCAGGGCCCAAGGAGAGTTCTGTATGCTGTCCCTGCTAGCAGGGACCCTGAGCTGAGAGATCACCATGAATGGGGTATCAGCAGCCCCAAGCCCATGTCCCTGGGCCGGGATGAGCTCCTGACTTTGATGTGACATTTTAAATCACACAAAACCCGTGGCCTCCTCCCGTGCTTCAGTGACCCTTGGGGAGCAGAGTGGGGCTGCAGGAAAGGGCAGAACCAAAGTGATGGAGGCAGGCTGGCAGATCAAATGCCAAAACAAAGCACCATGGGTTCGTGCAAGCAGCAAAACCCCAAATTCCAGCCCAGCCACACGTGAGACGTTCAGTGACAGACCATAAACAGCAGAGAGGAGCGTTGTGTGACTGTGGGACAGGGGCATCACACAGACAGGGTGATTTCAGGCAGACAGCTCCTGAAATCTTGAAATCTCCTGAAACCAGTCTTGATGCCTTATCAATCAGGCTAATCTGAAACAGAGGCCAGACAAACTTAAGAGAATGAGAATAGACAGCTTTAATCCAGGCCTAACAGGCCCCCTGGTACATTCAGGGCAGACAAAGCCTTCTCCTGAGGCTACACCCAAAATGCACCCCGTGTCACGAGACCTTCACCTTTTATAAATTCTGCCTTATTAACATATTGAGTCTTAATTCTCCAATGTTCTTTTCAGGTGATGATGTCAACCACCCCAAACTTGATCCCCCCAGCTTGCTGTTGTTTCCATATTTTGGGACTCTGAGGTGTCCTTGGATTCAGGCTCAGAGAAGAATTGTTTTGTCTGAAGATGGGAGAACGGTAGTTTTAGTGCTGACTAGAGAAGTACAAGAATACAGACACATGAAAATATCAAAACAAAAAATCCTAAGGCATCAGTGTGGCTCGTAACAAACCCCTGCTACATGGACATTTCCCAGCTGTGAGGGCTCCTGGAAGCACACATGTCCTGGCACTGCAGGATGTTGTGCTTGAGAAGGCATGGCACAGCCAGGGATGGGAGAGCTGCTCCCCTGCTCGCAAGGAAAGACTGCTCTCACAAGAATTCCAGTCAGACTGAACCCTCCCACGCTTCAGGGAACGTGCACACAACCAAACTGCGTGGATGGAAGGACACCAGTGTCCTCCTGTGACCCTGCTGGGCTGGGCTGGGCTGCTGTTCCTGAGCTCTGCCTCGAGGAGATGGACAGAGCTTCACCAGCAGTTAAATKAGAGCAATTAAAAACCAGTTATGGACCTTCTGTATCTGACTGGAGGAGCATTCTTGGTCATTGTGCTCCTGGAAAAGTCCCCCAGACTTTGTCAGTGTCCACATATCAAGTTAGTCTGGCTGCATCAGAAGTTCCTTTAAAGAAGCATTTTGTCTCCACTTATCACCAGTTCAAYTTGTTCTCCTGCTTCAGTCCCAGCTGTGAACAGTAACCTTCCCTCTGGATAGGCCCCGTAAGGAAACCAAATCTCAAGGAGAAGTGGAGCAAATGTTTTCTGAAACACTGCTGGGCCAGGACAGCTCAACCCCACAAGTGTGTGTCAAAGGAGAAACTGTGCCACATTTCTTTATGTGATTAAAGCTCCTTAAAATAAGGAATGGCCAACTCATGTCCATTCATTAGCCCAGCATTCACTGAGCCCATAAATTAATGTGAGCAAGTTGTGCAGTAGGAGTTAATTTCTCGATTTAGCTACAGTGTATAACTGCTCCTCACGCTTAATGGGTTTAAAATGCAGTGTCCAAAATACATATTGCAAGGAGCTATTGCAGAGCACGAGCAGKGCTGCCAGGCACATGCACAAACTCACTCAGACGTGCAGCAGCTCCCTTCTGCTTYGCCATGACCCTGAATTAATTCCTACATTAACCGTGCACTCCCTCCTAACTAGTCCAGCCGTTTAAAAGATTTGCTCCTGGCTGATGGGGGTTTATTTYGTGCTTCCTAACCCTTCTCCATGCCTGGAATTACCAGCTGGGTCTGTCCATCACCGTGCCCAGAGAATTGCAAATATCCCTGACGCCTCCTGCCTGGCTCTGTTTCAGCACAAATTGGGGTTAAACACGGTTCCAAACAAAACAAAAAGGGTGCAGAGGTCACTGCTTGTGACAGTGCAGAGAGGTTTGAGACGGAAGATGGTTGATGCTGGAACAATATTCAAAAGTAGAGGCCCCTTTCAACTTAATTTGTAGGTTTGCAACAGTGGAGATGARTTGTTAATTCACCCCTTGACAGCTTTATTCAATAATCAATGCATAGTCTTTGGAAATTAAATCATGAGGATCAGTGACGGCTCATATTTGTTTTTAAGGCTATGAAGGGATGTCAGCCATCAGTCAGCAGAGAAATGGAGTGATTTCTATAATCAGAGAGTAGAAACAATCTGAAGGGGTGGGAAATAACCCAGAGTTCAGATGGGATATCCCTCATCCTACTGGGATGACTGGCAGATCTTCAGGGCTGTCTGAAGAACTGGAAAGAAGGTGCAGAAAACACTACAGGAATCATCAGAAATACAATATTGACACCTTGGTCAGTGAAAAACCCCGATTCTCCTCTTTTGGAGGTTCTACATCAATCTGATGTTGGCAGACCATGATGGGCACTGGTGCCCGTGACAAGAAATTCAGGCTCAGTGCTCCAAGCTCTCTGTGGGATCTGATCTCTGGCATGGAATAATCTCTGAGCCTAACACAGCTCCTACAACCCCCTGGACTCCCAGTCAAAAGAATATGACAGCATCTTCCCAAAAGAATAACTCCCCTTTATATATAATGTGGTTCTGGGGTAAATTTTATCTCAATTAACCATCCAAACCTGGAGAATAAAAATAGGGTGAATTTTTATTTCTGTCTGCGAGGTTCTGCTCTGCCACTGTGTGCTATAGATATCTCTGATACTCTCCAGAGCAATAACAGGCTTGTGGTATTTGTTTTAATGTCCTTGACACCGTGGCATTGTGCATGGAATATCCACATATGCCAGTGAAAAGGCTCGGGAGAAAGAAGAGTTTGTGAGGTGGGGAAGGAAGGCTTGATAATCTTGACTGAACAGAGGTGTGATTCAGAAGGGCGAGTTGCAAATTAGCTAATATTAAAAAAGGAAGGTTAATTAGTGAGAGTTAGGCTGACCCTTTCATGCTAAGTCACAAGATGTTCTTAATGTCACGCTGCCTTCCACAGAGCACATCCAGCAGGATTGGTGTCCTGGACAATAGTGACACGTGGATTAAAGCCGAGAGCTTTCCATTAGAAATAAAAAAAAAGTAAAAAAATAGTAGAAAAAAGGGGACATGACTGTCAAGGGGATTGGATGGCTCAGGGGTCTGTTAATAGGAGAGAATGTTGTTCACCTTTCAAGGTCCCTGGTCTGATTGCAGACCAGGTCAATAGGGAGAATGAAAGCCATTGCYTTTAATGGCTGGGTAGTGATGGATGTGAAAAGAATTGATGCTCTCAATCCAGTTCAGAGCAGACTTCACAAAAATACCTTAACCTGTCTTGCTTTTTCTTTTTTTTTTTTTCTTTAATAGAAATGTATAATTTTGAGGAAGAAAAAAACCAAATATGTTTAAAATGCCCAACTGGGGCATCTCTTATTCTGTCCCCACCTCTGCTCTGCAATTTCTCTCATTTCTGGCAAATCACCAGTTTTCTATATGTAAATCAGAGGTGAAATTAAAGCTGAACACTTCAACATTGTGATCAGGGTATGTCAGGCTTGGGTACCCCTTGCATCCCAAGGGGGTCCAKGTCCCCTGTGCCCCTCTGCCTTCGTGGATCACCCCCTGTCTGGAGCTGAGGCAGCAGAACAATGTTCCTGGGTGCTGCTCAGAGAGCCTCAGCCCTCCAGGCCATCAATCAATCACCTTTCTCAAGCACTAAATTAGTTTAAGGGAGGGAAAAATAAAAAAGTAGAGCAAAGAAAGAACTAGATTTCATCATGTGGGGAAGATTGTGAGGGGGAGTTTGCCTTTGAAGTGCCTACAAGGGAATCTAATCAAGGCATTTACTATAAACAGAGAAAATCGATYGAAGAACATTTTTAACATTTAAAACATGTCTCTGTTTGGACAGCTGAGACATCCCATTACTGTGAGTGACACCGCTGGATCAAGGGTCTGCACAGTTTGAGAGAGCTGTAAATCATCCCCAGACCTCTGGGCACACAAACATTTACAGAATTGCTTTAAATGATTTGTAAATAAAGGGCAAAATCCAGCCCTGGGCAGATTGTGTCTTGCCTTGCACCAGGGATGGGCAGGTGGGACCAGGAATGGGTGTGGCACAGGGGGTTTGGGGATGACAAAGAGCAGGATTTGTGGGATTTGAACAAAAACACACCCCAAACCATGGGGTAAATGCCAGTGGGGGCAGTGAGAGGTTCTGTGTGCTTTTACACCATGTTTGTCCAGAGCTTTGATGAACCAAATGCAAAGATAACGGAGCAGGGAATGATTTASAGGCTGAGAGATGAGGGTGGGAGTGAGGGATGGATTTCACTAATGTGGGTTGGACTCTTCATCCAAGGAGTGCCAACCCACAGCAATGTCCTCCCCTGCTCCCAGGATGTGGTGGGCAGCTCCCAGCGAGCCTGGCGTGGTTTAAGTTATCACAATCACAAAAACCAACGCACCAAACAAGGCACGAGGCCCCGAGTGCTGCAGCTCTCCCCCTGCTCTGAGGTCAGGGCCATTAACTGCATTTCACAAGTGGGGCCTGACAAGAGGATGTGCCTTGAGCGATGTCATCCAGCAGGGCACAGGGCCACGCTCCCTGGTGCTGCTCTGGAATAAAAACATTAATTAGAGGCTGAAATAACTCCTTTTTCTTGTGAAAGGGTCAGCCACTCCGGGGTTCTCTGCTGTTCCCACTGCCTCTGCTGTCCAGATGTGTTAATTCCAGCAGGAGAAGTGCKAAGGGAAGCCCCATTAAAGAGGATTTTAATGAAGGGCTGAGTTTGTAAACACAGGTGACCCAGGTCTCGTGTGTAATGTAAGGAATACATTGCTCTCTCTCCTGCCTGCTGAACTTTGAAAAGGCCATTTCCTGTGATGCATTACTCCTGGAAATCTCAGTGGATTCTCCTGGAACATTTCCTACTGACTTTCTATTGAAACTAAACGGAACTATCCATGTTGGGTTATTTTATACAACCTCCCTAGAATTTTCTACYAATGCTTGCAAGCAAAAAGAAGAATAAAGGACCCTTCTCCCCTCTGCATCCCTATGGGTGCTGCCAAAGGTGGAGGCAGCTTTCCCTCTGTGGGGAGCCCKTGGAGTTTCTCTGACTCAGACATCTCAGAACATCTGTAAAGAGCATTTATTGATCYGTATTTGCACATTTGGAAAAGCAAAAYGCAGAATGGATATTRAATAATGAAAGGGTTTTTTMTTTTYCTTTTTTATTTCRTACAAATATTAAAGGGCCCCACATTCCAGCCTGAGTGACATCCCCAGCAATCCTATTGGAAGTCCAGGAGGTTGAATTCAGGAGGTGTAAACCAGCTGAGAGTCTGCCCAGCTGTATTTACCTTCTGGTAGGAATCAGTCCAAAATATCAAATCTCTTTTATTTTTTCAAGTGCTGAGGCTAAACCCCACGTGACAAACTAAGCGCGTGCATTTGGCWCTGAAAAGCCCAGAATCTGCAAGGTTGATAAGTGGCCCAATTCCAATGTTCAAAAGCCCTTTCCCACACTAAAAATATAGGATGATATCTTAAATTGAAAAGCCCAGAATTATACAAACCAGAGGAAAAAAAAAATGCCTTGGAAGCAGTGACTCCTGTGACAGCAAGCAGAAGGACAACCTGCACTGGAAATTAATGGACTTCTCCTGTCTCTTGGGCAGGTGCAGAGTTGTTGGTCTCTCAGCTCTTGATCCAAAGAATTTCTGCTGAACACTCCACATCAGCATTAAATTCAATGGGGTGTTTATAAACAGAGAGGAAAGGACACATCTCTCTCCATGGTTCCAAAGAGACACCCAGCACCGTCCCTGGATGGATGAGGCTTTGGGAGGCTGAAGCACTGCTGTTTTTTCTGCATTTACTACAGCCAGTTGTGGCAGAAAAAAAGCCAGGGATCCATTTTCATGTATCCAGATGTTCCAGAGGTGGGAGATGCTGCCGGTGTGGGGGGTCACAGGGTGGACAAACCCCTCTGCTGATCACAGAATCATGGAATATCCCAAGCTGGAAGGGATCTCAAGGCCCAGTCCAACTCCTGGAATGCGGGATGAAATTCCTGACACAGCTTTGCTGGGCTTTCTCCCCAAGTTCTCACTGCACCCATGATCAGCACAAAGGTGGTGATGGAGGAGAAAGGCAGCCACCTGCCAGGACAGAGCCTGCAGATTGCTGGATGTCCATGCAAGAGCTCAGTTAATATGCTCTGCATGCTCAGTTAATCCACATCTCCCTGGGAGAGCTGGGCAGGCAGCACAGATGTGATTTGCAGGGAGAAATTGCCCTTTTCTGAGTAGTTTGGAAGCAAATGGTTCACTCTGTGATAGAGGCTGGACTCCTCTGATTTATGCTAAACACCCATCTCAGCTGTGACCAGCTCACAGTTCTTCTAAAAATCAGAAAATATTGCAGCTATTTTTAATTTTGCCTAGGGAAATGTTTTGTGGGGGGCAAAAACTTAGAAAATAAACACTTTAAAAAAAAATCCTCCTATTGCAGCAGCGGCAAAAAACAAACCCAGCTCAGTTCTGTCTGGGAAAACTGTGCCATGTGTTTTGTGCCTCGAGGGATGGGGCTGTCAGTGCTCATCTTGAGAAGTTTGTTGGTGTTAGTGCTGTTCATTGGTGCTGGTGGTGGAGTCCCATCCCTGGAGGTGTCCAAGGAACCCCTGGATGTGGCACTCAGTGCTCTGGGCTGGGTGACAACGTGGGGAATGGGTCACTGGGCTGGGCTCAACGAGCTCAGATTCTGTGATTCCATGGCTCTGTGATGCACAGACTCCACCCCGATGGTTGGCAGTAGGGTATAGAGCGAGTTTCAGCACTCACCAAGGGAAGTGGATCACATGGCAAGGCTGTCACCGTTATTAATTAGCTATTTCCAGATCAGAGGTACATTAGTGACCTGCACCGCTCACCCAGCTCACTAAAGCACGCAGAGGTTCTCCTGCCTTAATAAGGTTAAACTGATAATGAAGCAKAGCAGGGACAGGACACCCCAGAGCACGGTGTGTGCCGGGTGACACCAGCCTGGGTGGTGGGAAGGGAAACAGGCACAGCRCAGAGAATTGCTCACAAACACACCCAGCATTGTGCTGAGGTGATGCTCGGGGTTGTGTGAATAAAACAGGAGCTAATCAGCCTGTTTGGAACGTTCCTGTTAATTTGTGTGGCTGAACTGAAGCTGCAGAGCTTGCTGAGGCTGGAGGTCATCAAAGCAGACAGAGAGCTTGGATAAAACCATAGGGACCAACCCTYGGCTGAACCTTGCTCACCAACACRGCTTGAAGAAGGTTTTTGTCTCTCTGAGTGCTTTGGTAAAGGTTTGCTGGAAAGGTGGTGAAGAAAAGCAGGATCTGAGAGTGTCAGTGCCTGGCACAGCGGGCAGGTTCACAGCTGCAGGGTGCCAGCCTGGCCACCAGCACAGCCCCGCCTCTGGAGTGGCCTCCTTCCTCGGGAAATGCCACCTTTCCCTGTCTCCACACCCCTGCGAAGAAAACTTTCCAGCCACTGCTCGAGAATTGTTATTGGCACTGCTGGGCTCCTGACCCATGGAAGAGATTGTGGTGTGCTACACACAGGGAAAGTCACAGGAGAAGTCACTTCTGCCTCCCTGGAGCTGATGGTCAGTGGAGTATCGCCCCAGAGATCTCCCTGTGCCCCTGAACTGCCTCCCTGGAGCTGATGGTCAGTGGAGCATCACCCCAGAGATCTCCCTGTGCCCCTGAACTGCCTCCCTGGAGCTGATGGTCAGTGGACACTGCCCCAAGGATCTCCCTGTGCCCCTGAACTGCCTCCCTGGAGCTGATGGTCAGTGGAACATCACCCCAAGGATCCCTGTGCCCCTGAACTGCCTCCCTGGAGCTGGCGGTCAGTGGACACTGCCCCAAAGATCTCCCTGTCACTCTGAACCACCTCCCTGGAGCTGATGGTCAGTGGACACTGCCCCAAGGATCTCCCTGTGCCCCTGAACCGCCTCCCTGGAGCTGTCCCTATGGAGGAGGAGGAGGAGGAGGTTGGGCTGGAGAGCCCCAGGAGGGTTTGAAACCAGCRCAGGCTGCAGTCCCTGATGTGTTAATGAACCCTAATGAATTAATGAGGATTCTTAATTACCCCAAAGAACCTCACCCTGCACCCCCTCTGCTCCTGAYAYGTGCATGATTCACACAGCCACTGGYRGCCAGGGGACAAAWCYYTTCCAAAAAGAGCATKTCTAACCCCAGACAGCTGGCACCAGCTGCACATCAAAAGGCCGTTTAGACTTAGTCAAAGATTATGATGCCGTCAGAGGAAAAATACTTTGTTTCTTCAGAGTCTTAACCTTGTCTCAAGCCAAAATTAACAAAAAAAAAAAAAAAAAAAAAAAAAAAAGAGAGAAAAGAAAATCAATAAATCTAAAATTGTATTCAGCTGGGACAGATGGCAATGATATTAAATATTTTGGCTTTTAGCCAAGTGCACTTTTAATGCAAAAATTGATGTCAGCGAGAAAACCTTTTCTCCTTTTAAAAGCCCTCTCCAAGTTGATTATTATCCACTAATAAAAAAAGAAAAAAAGAAAAAAGAAAAAGAAAAGAGAAAAGGAAGAAAGGAAATAAAGGATATCTAGCTCAGAGATGCATTAACAGATCACTCTGAGTAACAACCCAGCAGAGTTTATGGCACAAAAACATGAACCTTATTTAGAAAGCATTTGGTTGGGGTTGATAATGCACAGCATCACCGGAGAGGCAGAGCTGTGCCTGGGCTGTCTCCATCTCCTCCTGATTTAGTGCACAATTAAGACAATGTCTGTGAGATCTAAAGCAAGGACCTGCTTCCAGGGGGATGCTCCTAGATCTAGTTATTATCATGCCAGCCCTGATATCTCTCTCCAAATAAGCRCCCAGGCCCTGCTGAGAGTCTCCTGACAAAGGCACAATGCTGCCAGGGGCTGAGGACCTTCAGTCCCCACGGAATTCACTGGAAAATGAAGCTGCTCCTCGCACTGGGGAGGTGCCCAAAGCCAAAATCCCAGACCTCAGCACCCCTCAGGATCTGCTCCAAAGCACATTTCCATTCAGAATTAACAGAAAGTGAATTTATTTTTTTTCTTTTTTATTACGAGTGAATCAAATAAATGGACTGAGAGTTATTTCTACACCGAATATTTCTTGTGCTTTTGAAAGATTCTGCTGGCAGACTGATTGCTCTGGAATATTTATTTAATTTACTTATTTTTAAAATTTATGCCGTGTGTTCTTTCGCTATTCTCTAGGTATGCAGAAAAGGAAAATATATCCACGTCTTTTTTGAAAAACGCCACGTCACCGATGCAGGCAAAGAAGGATGATGGGAAAGTGGAGAGGTGCTGAAAGGAAAGGCTGGGATATAAACACAGCAATTCTGGGGTTTCTTCATTGSTTGGAAAATGGGGTTATTACAGAAGAGCTGCCATTCCTCATGGAGAAATGGAGATTCAGAGCATGGCTACGACATTCCCAACATCTCTGAGCATTTGGAGCAGCACTAAGAGCGCAGTCAAGTGTTCTCTACTCCTAAATGATGTCCTAAGGCCCAAACCTTGTTTTTCTCACCCACCCGAGGCTGTGATCAGGTCCTCTGAAAATTCCTGTGGCCAGCCTGGGGATTATCAACATTTTCCAGGGCTCTACAGCCAAACTGCATCGGAAAACTGAGCTATCTTCTAATTTTGCATCTGTTATAAAAGGTATAAATGATRCAGTTGCAAAATTCTTGGCTCTGTAGCATGATTAAGTGCATAGATGTTTAAAATCCATGCTTGTGCCAATCCTTGATTGTCAAAAAAGACAAAAAAAGCAGGCTAGTTTGGGTATCTGAATTCTCCTCCCTCATACTAAAAAAAAATAAAAAAGAAAACCAGCCTTCAAAACCTACTCCATTTAATTCTCCGGTAAATTTTCCTTTTTTTCCCGGATAAAATTAGCAACGTGCCTATCGATTCTTGTGCAGCTGGAAATGCATAGGTAGAGCTAAAAGAAGGGTAAATAAAACATGATGGACTCCGAGGGTTAGAGAAAAGAAAGTGCTTATAAATGCAGGAGTCCAGGAGCAGAACAGGACCCGTGCAGGGTTCAGGCACGAGGCCAGGGAGGCCACGGCTCATCGGGAGCTGTTACTTGTGTCAAAAATCTCCAGGAATTGACTGAGTCTGGGCTTTCTTTAACAAGACCTTCCGCCAAGATCTATGAGGCTAAAGTCACCCCACAGCATTTCCATCCCAGGAATTTTCCCTAAATAGCATCCTGCAAGCAGAARGGCTTGGGCAGTTTGAGCAAACGGGGTGGTGCTGCTGGTTTAAGTGATCTTTGATCAATGGCATTCCTGGCAGCAGCTGGGTTTGTTTGTCCTTAATGCCAGCAGGTGCTTTRCCACTCCAGTGGTTTTAAAATTCAAGGGACTGAGTCCAAGAAAATCAATATGAAAAGGAAACTCTTCCAAGTTTTACAAAAGATGGAAGGCAGGATGGTTGAAATCTCAACCAAAGCTGGGGCTCCTTKGATCCACTGCACCATCACCTCTTCCTTCTTCTTGTAAAAAGGGACAGGCCACCTCTCTTCCCTCTTATCCTCATTTCTCCCCCTTTCAAAATTGATTTTAGGAATTAGATGGCCTGCACCAGTGCAGTGGCATCAGGCTGATCCTATTTTGGGTGACATTCAATATCTGGAATAATTAGACCCACACATGAAGAGTTTTAAAGACCTCAATGACCAAAAACAACAGCTCCAGTGTGTAACAAATCAAACCTTAAAACAGTTCAGCTATTTCAATATGCATGTGTATGTAAAYATAAAAWTGTGAAGTACCTTCATCCAAGCTGCCAGAAGGGGAGAGCTGACTGTAGCAGAGAGCTCTCCTGGATCAATGTTGCCTTGACCTTCAGGTGTCACATTTTTGATGCTGATACATTTTTTGCAGAATCAGACAAGCCCCTGCTCCTGCAGAGGAATTTCCTGTATCTCAGTGATGCAGCCTGCACGGTGTTTGACCTTCAGCTCTGTCTGTGGGGTGTGMAGCCTCTCTGGGGCTGCTGGGCCAGGGAGAATTCCCACCTCCCCAAAGGGTCTCGAAGGACAGGGCAGATCCTGCGTGGGAAGGGTCTGCAGGGTCYGTGCACAGAGCACAGCACCAGCTCTAATGCAGGGAGAAATCTGGGAAAGGAATGCTTGAAAACGTGATGTCAGARTCACATAATGGAATAAATCCCACTGTTGTTACATTAAACAAGAGTGCAGGAGCTGGGATGATCTGCTCTGTTGGCTTGGTTGGTGCTGGAGGGTGTAAGCTCATCCCAGCTCTCTCATCCCTTCTCTCTTCCCCTCTCCCGCTGTTCCTGGACCATCAGAAGCCTCGTGGGACAGAGGCTGTGCCCAGACAGGGCCACTGAAGGACACACGGAAATGGATCCATTTTTGGGACTCCAGTGGCCACTGCCATGCAAACAATGGCTCACACCTCACACAAAGCAAACTCCAGCAAAGGAGCTGAAGTGGGAAAGGGTCTGATCCTGCCCTTGTGCCCTTACTCTGCTGCAGGCTCAYGGGGTGATGCTGTACACGCTTGTCCAGATGCCTCAGCTGTCACATCTGCAGCAGGGAGATAACCACAGCAGCCAGCGTGCCCTAAATACTTGGAGATGTAAGTATTAGGGACGTCAAGATGTAAAATTTGTACAGTAGACTGCAGTATTATTCACCACCTAGACATAATCAGCAAGAAGGATGACTCAGATATGGCTCTCATTGCTCCAGAGCAATAAAAAATATCTCCCTCCATAAATTTTAAAAATTAGTTTGCGTCGTTTCTGAGTTAGCGGAAAAGTAACTTTGCTTGTTCTGTTCTTATAAATAAAATGTCATCGTATTATCACAAACAGCGCGAGCTGTGACGTTCAGCAGAGTCAATCCATAGCAAGGGGGGTTCCTGTGTCCCCAGATGTGACAGAGACACCACAACTCACCTGTGAATTGAACCACCCGCAATTAACTCCATCCTAATGTAACCAATCACCATTAAATTCACCCATCACAAGCATTTCCTGACGCAGAGCATCAAGTGTTTAATCTCAGACCTGAACAAMGGCACCAGAAGGTTTTATTTATCAAACCCAGTCACACTGTGTAAGTGTCAAAAGAGAGATTTAAAAATAAGGTTTTAAGACCATCAGGAGAAATTGGAGCGTTCCAGGTACAAATAGAGAAACGCAGGCTGTCTGTCACATGGCTAGCAGCAGAGAGAAATGCAATCTACAGCATCAGCACTGCTTTCTCTTTATTTTCACTTTGCTCAAAGGGCACTTTTCATCTGCACTCCCCAGCCTGGTGGGTGGCAGCTGTGACACCCAAAACCAATCCGTGCCATGCCAGCTTCACCCTGCAGGACCCAGGCTCGCTCAGGAGCTGGCTGGTGACTCCCCCTGGCCTGAAGCAATTTATATCTGGTTCAGGAATAATAATAAATAAATAAATAAATAAATAAACAAATAGATAAAATAGAAATAAAATAAAATGATTAAATAATAAGAACATATAATAATCAAAATAATAGTGATAATGGTAATAATAATAATTATAATAATAATAGTTATAATAATAATAATAACACTACAGGGGATATTATTATAATATAATAAAATAATAATAATAAAATACAATAATAATAGATGTAATAATATAATACTATAATATATAATAATAGAATAATAGAATATGTGATAATATAATAATATAATAATATAATAATATAATAATATAATAATATAATAATATAATAATATAATAATATAATAATATAATAATATAGTAATATAGTAATATAATAATGTAATAATAGCCCTGCAAGGGAATAAGCATGAACCCAGGCTGGGGTGTCACAACCTGGGCTGTCTCCTGTGAGATCTCAGGGAAGTTGTGATTACACCCGAGGGTCTGTGTCCTGAGTGCAGTGGCCTGAGGTGTTGCCCCAAAGGCAGAGCARCTGTGGTCCTGAGCATTTAAATATATTCATTTTTCCCCTCTATTTTATTTATTCATTCTTGCCACAAGGGAGAAGGCAGGGTTATGTCCACAAATGTTCACCTGCAGGTGCTGGAACTGATTTCCCTACCAGGTCAGAATTTAAATAAACCATTCCCTACCAAGCTGTGCTCTCCTACCAATATTTTGTCTAAAAAATGGTGTGGAGGGGAGTTGGCTGCCCTGCAGTTTTGGGGCTCACCCCAGCTCTCCCCTCTGCTTTAGAGTCGAAGTTGCTGCAGGTTCAGCTCRTTCCAAAGGCCAGAACAGAACATTTTGTCCTCCAAGTTGAGCGTGACTTTCAAGCTGCAGCTACTGTTTGGTTTGTAAGGACAGGAATAGGACYGTGGATATTAACTGCTAACAAATAATTGTCTGATACAATAAAGCAGATCATCACCTGCTCCCTCTGCAAACGTTTCTTTTTTGCTGGTGCCATTGAAAGTAGGCTTTTCTCCCCTCTATTTCTGACAATGCAGCAGAGAAGACTAAAGATTTGCTGTCCTGGGGTGGGTACCAGAATCCATTTACACCTTCTGTGGGAAGCAGGGTGCTGGAGGCTGCAGATCAATTTGAATTAGCAGCTCCTTTAATTCTGGATTTCCAATTTATTTGCCATGCAATCAGGCCAAGAGCATAAGTGGAATGAAATAAAAATGGAGGTCTCAACTCGCCAGCATTCGGTAGTAGATTACCTATGGTAATGTGCATAATTTTCAATTCCTTATCTGTCTTCCCCAGACAGGTGACCCAGAGTTATTAGCACTGTTTATATCATTAACTACTGGGCTGGGATTATGGTCCAAGTGACTGCACAACACTGGATGTGAAATTCAGATCTCCTGAGCTCCTGCTAATCAAGTTCATTTGGGCTGATCTTCCATCTCCAGACCTGGCTAATCTAGGATTTGATAAAAAAAAGAAGGAGGCAGGCTCCTCCAACTCCTTGTGTGCAAAGATCATCCAGAGTGAGCTGATACAGTGCGAGAAGGGGAAATATCATCTGGGGCACCAGAGCCAGGGCAGACAGCCCAGCCCCACCTCACCAGCACGGTGTGGGATGTTCCCAGGGGCATGGAGCTCACCTGGGGGAGCAAAACCAGCAAACACAGTGGGGTGGAGGGGAAATACTGTCTCCAGGCAGAGCAGAGCAGAGCAGAGCAGAGCAGAGGCTCCTTAATCCTTGTTCCCTGCTGCTCCGAGGCTCCCAGGGCTGGGATTGTCCCCGTGTCACACAGGAGGTCAATGTTGGCAGTGTGGGATGAACTGACAGTGGTTTGCTCCCAGATGTGTCCCTGGCTCCCTGGGGACAGGGGAAGAGCCTTCCTGTCACTGAGGGAATCAGATACCTGCCCAGGGTCTGAGAGTGAGGGACAGAACAGGACACTCCTGGCTTTTCATTTGGGCAGATAAATGTTCTTTCCACATCGCCTTTGGATGATAAACCCCCGGAACTGTTCACACTCCCCTGGAGCTGTGGTGTGGCACGTGGGGAATTCTGTTTTGGTGACCACAAAAGGCATTTTGGACAGCTCCAATCACCTCATTCCTAATCACTCAGTGCTGGACCAGGCAGAGTCAGCACCACTCTTATGGATGATATCACTGCTTTCCTTGCAAAGGATACCCAGTTCTGGTTTTGTCAAGAATAAATCCCCCAACTGGTATCTCTCTYCCTCTATTTCATGCATAGATTAATTTAAAATAGAATAAACACAATACTACTGTTACTATAGTAATATACCAACAGAAAAAAAAACCACAACAACAGAGCAGTGATATGTTTATTTGAGGAAAAAATATAAATCTGTGTTTACTAACCAATGAAATGTCAGCTAACAGGAGGCAAGAGGGGTTTGAGGGGGCAGATGAGYTGGGCCCAGCTGTGCAGAGGGGATGGATGTTGGCCAAATAAAGAAATGTGCAACGCTCAGCTGAAGACAGACCTGAGGGAGAAATCCCCTGCTCCCTTCTCTGTGTCTGAAGTTAAATAAATAAACCCCTGTTCTTGCCTGAGGCTGTTTCTGCTGGATGTGCAGCCCAAACCTTCYCAGTGATTCACTTAACAGTTGTGAGTATGATAATAACAACAACAAAAACGCCCAGACAAACAATCTTCAAGAAAACCACAGGGTTTTGCAAGGCCTCAGAGCTGAGTGCTCCAAACATCCGAAATGCCATCAAAATTTTTTTGCTTGGTTTATAGGGACGAGTGAGATAGGAGGAAGTGGCTTATTTCATYCCTATTCTCTTACTTATTTGACATTGTTTTGATTAGAAAAGAGAAGCTATTGGCACCAGGTGTAATGGGTTTTATACCTCTCCTCAGTGTCAATATTAAATGCAGAATTCTCTCACCTACCAGCACAARTTGCTCTAACTCACTGAAAAGAAAAAAAAAAAACTGGCCATTTTGGTAGAAATATTGCTCACTTGAAAGTTATTTTTTATGGATATTGAAAAAGTCTTCATCTATGCAGCAAACTCCCAACCTGCAAAGAATCTCAGTTTGCAGCACTAGAAAGCAGCCAGTCTCCAGTCAATGTGGTGTGTCTAGTTTCTCCCTGAAGAATCTAATGTTCATATTTTTTAAAAAAGGAGTGAATCGTTCCAAAAGAAGTCACCAAAATGTGAGAGGGGAGCCTGCAGAGAGCCCTGGGGTGGTGGCTGCAGGCTGGGACACCTTTGGTGTTCGTTTTGGGATGATGGTGAGTGCCACAGTCCCTGCTCTGTCCCCTTTCCAGCCCCACAGGAGAGTGCTCCCACCATTCATGTTTCCATGTGTGTCCCAGGAACTGGTCAGGACTACAAGGATGAGGGGGAATTGTTGTATGGACTCGGCCATGGGAGAGTGAGGAGCCAAATGATTCACAGGGCACAAGTGAGAATGCCCAAGGTGTTGATGTGGGTACCTCCTTTCCCATTCTCATGAAGCAGGAGATGACCTCAGGATGAACTCTGGCTCAATAATCAGCATTAGGGTCCCCTGATCCCAGAGCAAATTGGGCATCACAGKGTCAGAGCTGTAGGGTTTGTGGTGCTGCGGTTGCTGCTGCCATCACATGAGGCACAAAAAACCCAGGCCAGGTGACACAGCAGGTCTGGCACATCCCTGACAGACAGATGCTCACACCCACGGCACCCAGGTATTGATCACATCACATCAATCACATCAATCACATCACATCAATCACATCACATCAATCACATCAATCACATCAATCACATCACACCAGCACCAGCATCAGCCCTCGCCCCATGCTCGCCGATTCCACCGCGCAGTTGAAGCTCACTTGGAGCTTTCCAGGGACAGCATTTTCCAGCTGCGCTGGAGGCACCAGATCTGGCAGAATTCTTTTCACTCTCCAATGAAGAATGGGAATGCCGACACCTTCCCAGTGGTGTTTGAGTGAGGCAGTGAATGAATCCTGTATCCCCACCGAGGCGAGCTGTCCCTGTGCCCGGGTGTCGCTCCGAACACAGCGAGCATCGCTGCCTCTGCCGAACTGCCACTTCAAAATCTTGCTCAGGTTGGTGCTCAAACACCGGTGACAAACGGGAGCCCCTCTGTCAGCTCCGAGCACACATCAGAGGCGATCAAAGCCCCGCAGCGTTTCAAAGATTTACCCGGGATGGCAATGGGGGAAAGCCCTAAAAATAATGGTGCGGAAAGGGCCACGTTACCTTGTTACGCTGTGTGCTGGGAACCCACTAGTTTTAAAAGCAATTTGCATAATTTAGATTCTGCACTCTTGGAATAGCAAATTAACAGTTCATTTTACGACTCCACCAATCAACACCTATAGCCCATTAAATTTAACAACAAACTCGCCTTGTGAAGGAGGCTGCAGCCGACTCTTTCAACAAGCACTCCTTATCACTTATCCCTCGCCCTGGATTGTGCGTTTCTTTGTTTTATAAACCAGCWTTTCTATTTTCTCATTAGCAAGTGGCATGCTAAATTAATTCCAGGTGTTAATTTACACACCGGGTGCTCAATTCAAAGCTCAGCTCTGCTGGTGTCAGTGGGGACTAACCTTGCTGTGTCTTTGGTTCTCCAGAGCGAATCCAGAGCAGCTCAGCACTGCAGGTCTCAGCTAAACCTACCTTGCACTTTGCTGCTGCAGAAAAACAAACAGAGTAGATCCACTAACCCCATTCTGTCCCCAGTTAGTGCGGTGTAATTTGAGAGTAACTTCACAGAATGGAAAAAAAATATTAAAAAAAAAAATTCCTCGGTGTGTGCGTTGAATATAACCAGAGGYGAAAGTTGGCACGGGAAGCGAAAATAGGCAAAAGTTTATTTAAAAGGTTTAATTTCAGAACAGCTCTGAGCACCGRGTCACTTCAGTAAACAATGAACAAGCTGCTAATTGAGGGGAGCACCACACCCCGTGGCTTCATTTGCGAAGCCATTTAGAGGGAACGATCAATATTTTATAAATACGTTAAGGTGCTAATAAAAGATGCATGATGCAGTGTGTAGGTAGGAGCCCTTCTGAAAGGAAATGAAGAAATTATAGATAACCTTGGCATGTCRAAGTTATGCAGCTGGAATGGTTAAGGAGAAGGGCTTTAAAGATGCTTCATGGTAGGAAAGTGATAAGGATTCTTTAAAGGAACAATGTCACTTTCTTCACATTTAAAATCTGCTTTGCCAGTAGGGAAATGTTTGTGTCAGCTCTCAGACAGACACATTTCACCCCTGAACTTTTGATAGGAGTGTTTTCACTGTGCTCACACATATCTAATAATGTGCTGCTTGCAAAACCTGTCCAAAAGTATTCAGACAAAGTTCTGCTTAGCCCAAAGTCTGGATGGAGTGACAGGAAAGGGTCAGTGAAAATGCCTATTTCCAGTGCTCTTTTCTCAGAAAATGGGAAGGARTATAATTTCTGTGGAGCAGGACAGACTGACACCGGGCCTTTGTGAATTACAGGGAAATTGGTGCAGTTTATGATCTATGGATTTGACACCTAAATGCTTTAATTGAGATTTTCACAGGTGGGAGGCTGCAGGGGCTGGACATTGAGCCATGGGGCTGCTGGGTCACTTTGGGAATTTGGGTTCTGCACTGCATTTTTCCTGCAGAGGAAGCAGCCCAATCATGAAATGTGCCCCATGAAAACCATGCCAAATGCTCTGTCCTTCCACCCTCAGAGTGAGTGTGGATGTGCCTGAGCTCCACACCAGCAAATCCAACTCGGATGGGGATTAGAAACTGGAAACCTCTTACAGTTTCCCCGAATTTTGAGTCATACTGCCAAGGACTTCTGTAAACAGCTTCAGCTTTTGTCCTCCTATCCTTTGAACACACATGGCAGCGTGCTTGACCTGGATGTTTTTGAAAGAGGGGGTTTGCTCGCTGAGAGCCTTTGCTGGCACAGGCTCTGCAGACAAAACTGAGCCAAAGCACTCAAATTTCACAGCTTGAAAAGCAGAGAGCCACAGAATGTGCTGGATGTCCTACAGATATGTGTGTGTATCATGCAAAGCCCAAAGATGGGCGTTCTCCTTGGTTTAATCAGTGACATCTCCTGGCCCAGGAAAGCACTGGAATCTTCGGTCCCTGCCTTTGGGAGATTTAAATCAGGGTAAATCAAGGATCCCTCTTCACTTAGAGCAGATAAATACTGATGGGTAGCTCCTTCCCTCTCTCCCCTTAAACAAATTATCCTTAAGGAGGTGAAATCTGATGCAGGATCATTTACAGCCACCCAAACCTCACGAGGARGCAGCAYCCYGGATTAGAACAGCTGCTCAAGRATGTCAGAACCACAGAGGGGRAARAWKGRWKWAAAAWKRWWWYTYTTTTTTATTTTTCTTTKTAAGAACTRTCCATTCCYCATTTTGTTTCAGGAAAAAGAAAACCCTGTCCAAATAATTTTCATTATTTATTTATAACAAAATTTGGAAAAAAGGTCTCCTTCCTTTGACAAAAATGGGGTGAAAAATAAATCGAACCCGGCTTTTTTAACCTTCTCCAGCACATGCAGAAAAAGAATCCCCTCCTTCTGCCAAACCATAGGATAAAATGCTGTGAGCATTATGGAACAGATGATGCAAACAAGCACAATTAAGTGACTCGGTATCACACAGCAGGGGGCYCTGGTAAATACACACCAGACAATTTGTAACCAGGCTTATGTTTAAACATTTTATGGGTCTGGGAGCCCCCAGTTTTAATTTAAACAAACACACACACTTCAGTGTGTGGAGATAAATAAAAACAGAACGGKAGCTCTCAGTCTGACAGGGCCCAAATGTGAGACTCAGTCTGTACTGAATGAAACAATTATTTATCCAGGTAAATAAAATATGGTTTACTTCCCTCTCTGCTTGAAAGCAACTCTTTCAATCATTTACTCTTTTATGAYATTTTTTGTTGCTTCTGAAGGAAAAACAATAGGAGGGGCATTGATTGCACATTATAAGTTTGGGACTGAAATGATTGACATGTCTAAAAATGAGGGATATGTCCCAAGTATGCTTCCCATAATTATTTTTCAGCATCCTTGAGGTAGTTATTTCTTTTCCTAAGCACAGGGAGGAAAGACCATCCAAACCCCCGTTGCTACTCTGCATCTATTACTGCAAATTGTGACTTTTTTAAATGTTGCTGCTGTGTTGGGCATCTTTCCAACCAGGTGGTTGGGATTATACATTTTCCTCTTAAGGTTTTTTATTTTATTTTATTTTTTTAAGTCCCTAAACGTATTGCTGGATGTTTTCCCTGTGCAAAATTAACTAAGCTGGATCTGCTCTGCAAGAATGAAATGGCAAAGTAAGAGACTCCTCCAGGACACGGGATAATGCTGACCAGGTATTAAATTCATGCAAAACACACACCGACCTAGAGATTAGAAATTGAGGCACTGAACCAGGAAAAGTGCTGAGGAGCAGAACAGGCACATCAAAGCCAAAATCAAAACAAAATCCACAACGAAAAATTCTACACTGGAAAAAAAAATAAAAAAAAAAGCCCAGAGGGGAATAAAACCCACCAAAAATCCTCTAAAATTGTGCAAGACAGCTTTGGAATGCTTCAGAATTTGCCTGTCTATATATAAATCCATAATGAGAACACTCACATGCCTGCAGTACACAAGCATTCCCCCATCAGAYGAGGTTCCCTCCATGCTGGGTATGGCACAAACACACATTTCATGGGATCTCCATCCTCCAAAGTGGATGGAATTCCGGGGCCAGGCTCTCCCTTGCAGTGCTTCAGGCAGAGGGTTGGGTTTGCTTTGCAGGGATTGATTGTGCCAGGATCCCTCCCTTCCCTCGGGTCTGGTACCACAGGAGTCACCCAGAGCAGGGGCTGGGGCTAATTTGATTCAAATTTCAGAATTTTAGGAGTATCTAAATGGTAAAAAGCCAGTGAGAGACTCTCAGACCTGTCAGCTTTTCTTTTTTGAAGGAGGATCTTTGGCAACTTCTTCTTTTTCTCTTTTCCTGGGTTCCTACAGTGAGGACTGAACCCATTTGGGGTACCCTGGAGCATTTTGGGAGGGGGTGTGCTGGGAGTCAGAGCAGAGTTCTTTAGGCTTTACTCCATCCCTATCCAAAGCAAGGCCAAAAAAGTGAGTGCATTTCTAATCACAGCACTGCAGAACTGTGTATTTCAGAAAAAAAAAAAAAATATATATATAGTTGGGACAACATTCATCCCTTTTTTTGACATACTACTTCTACAAAGGACTTTTCCTGGAGTCCAGATTCTCCTGCAGCTAAAATCCCCAATTATAGTAAGAGGTGCTTGCAATACAGGTTATTTTGATGGACRTAATACCCAAAACTAAGCTTTCTACCATCTGTTCGTCCCTAAAATTTGAAAGCAAAGAGAACATATTTCACCACTGCGTCAGTGAAAAGTAAGATAAATGCTATTTAAATGCATGTACAGCATATGTTCTTTCTTCTATGCCACGTTCATCTGTAAGGTTTTACTCATTTCTCTGGAGACACAAATCAGTAGAAAAAAGAAAAAAAAGCCACCAACCTTCCTCTCCCAACGAATCCCTCCACAAACTCAGGATTCCTGAACACAGGGAGGTTTATGGGATGTGCTAAGGCTGTTCAAACTGCAAGTGAGACTGGACTTTGCACATGACTTWATTTATTTATTTATTTAATTAATTAATTATTCCCTTCTCCAATTCCCTCCCCTGACAGCTTCAATCTGGGGGGCTCAGGAATCACAAGMGGGTCAAGCTGTGATGGGGTGGGAGGATTTGTGTTATGTATTTGAGTGGAAAATGGRGAATTTGCTTTCCCAGCAGCTCCCTTGGCATGTCCAGCAGTTTGTAGTGACAAATTAGAAGGTTAATGAGCACACAGTTGTCACTGCAGAGCTTTGCTGATGTCCCCCAGTGCTGCCAGAGGTCTGTAGGGCTACTCAGTGTTTGGGACACAARGAAGAGAATGCAGGGCTGACAAGGGCTTGCAAGGAAGATCTTTCTTATTTTTATTTTTTTTTTTAAGATAATTTTTCATAAAAGAAATCCAACACGATTGTATGTTTCTAGCTCCACTTCCCATCTGTTCACCTTCCAAAGTGACATTTAAGGAGCTGAGTTTACGGTGCTGGAGGCATCAGCAGCACTGGATTGAGTGGATCAGATTCCAGGCTGACTCTAAAGCTACTCAAACCTTGCCTAAAGCTCAGCTCTTATTTATTTGTTTTCCTACAACAGAGGTACCTTGATCTCTGGAAATGCTGGCAYCTGCCCTTTTCCTGCTTGCATCCCTTTCTGCTGAAAGCATTATCTGCCTTTTTGCAGCTCATGACTTGGCAGAACTGCCCCAACCCCCTGACACGCCTGAAAGCATTTTTGGGGAGGAGAAAGGAGCTCTGCTGCGGTGTCTGGAGTTTAGGAGCTGCAGATCAAGGCAGTGAATGAATTTCAGGGCTGCTCCCCTCTCTGGGACATGCAGAGGTGTGGCCCAGCACAAGACTCAGAGTTAMTGACCAGAAAAAGGCTGATTTTGGGGTGTGCCTGGGCTCCTTCATCCTCTGAAATGCTGCTTTCTGATGCAAAATGGGAAATGTTCTCATGGTCCAGGCAGGAAAGGCTGARATGATACAACCAAGGCAAAGCTTTCTCAAAGACTGAAAGCAGATGAAAACGTGGATGTTAACTGTCCATGTACCTCAGAAAGGCTCACATCAGGTTCARACTGTGGGGTGAGCAGGGATGGGTGTCTGACAGAGGCAGGAAGCTCACGGGCAGTGTGAAATGGGGGGACAGAGCTCACCTGGACAAARTGGGGCTCAGCACAGCAGGACAGGGACAAACAACCACAGAGGACATTGATGGGAGGGAAAAAAACATCTTCAATGCTGCAAATACAAAAGCTGAGGAGCATGGCATCAAAGCAGAGGGTTTCCAGGCAGCTTTYCTTTGGGACACTGCTGATTCCACCYGTGCCATCCCCCTGTCCTCACCACTCAAACTGGGGGTTTGTCCTCAAGCTCTGGTGGCTGCAGAGCTCTCCACGGCAACCCTGAGCTCTCCCGGGTGTGTATCCTAATCCTACAATTGCCTTGACAAAGGTTTGGGTTTATTGACTAATGGCACAATTAGGGGAAAAAAGGAAGCAGCCRCCCACGCTGCTTCTGTCTCTCTGTTCTCCTGTCTCCCACAGAGGCAGGGCTCTGGCAATATTTATAGGCCTGCAATTTCCTGCARGTTTATATAGCATGAAAGTAGAAGAAGTGATAAAATATGCAGTTTAATTGCAAAAAAAAAAACCCCATGTACTAATCTCACTAATGTGCTAGATTAAAACTGTAAATGTGTGARGCTTCAAGGTGATTACACAGATTTAAAACAAATTTTCCTTCTAAGTGTCTCTAACYAAACTCATATTTTATGGTATCCTGGACCTTGCAATTGGCTTTTATTTGTTTTATTTTTTATGAATGATATTCAAAGTATAATATTGTCTCAAGGGATTCTCTCCCTCTGTGGATTGTTTCACGATTCAGGATTTCCATTAACTTCTCTCAGGATTTTTTGGTCACACTAGGCTGCTTTGCTCTATTGTGCCACACTGGGCTGTGTTAATCACTCAGGCTGGAATTTACCCTTTGTGTGGAGGGAGAGGACAAGGACTGGACATGCTGAAAATCTGCTAAAATTCTGTTTGGAGAACTTGATRCCAGCTGGAAGGCTCTGCATTGCTCCTGTGAGCTGCCAGTGACCCACATCAGCTGATTTCCTCATATTCTGGTTTATTTTTCCCTCCCATTTGCCACAATGTTCTCTAAGCCCTATTTCCTAAAGATAATTAATAAATTAATCTATAGGCAAGCAGTGTCTGATGGGGCYCTACTAAAAGCAGTGATCACAGAGGTTAACTCCAGTCCCAGCAGATTCTCTGACTGATTCAATATCAGGAACTCCAAACTGGAATTTTAGCAGACTGGTTCTAGCGAACAGCAATTCTGCTGCAATGCTGGTGAAGCAGCTCCTCTGGAGGACACTGGACTCTCTTTGAGCAGTATATTCATTCCAGATCTCTTGTTTRGGTTCTTTGGGAAGGGGCTGGTTGATCCTTCTCTGTTCACAGCCACCTCTTTGAGACACTAACACAATTATTTCAGAGTTTGGGATGGAGAGCAGACCCATCTCTGATCTCCAGGATCATCTCAGTGTGTGATTAAAGGAGGCAGAATCCTCCAAACAACTCCTGGCTCGAGGGAGCAGGACAAGTGTCCCCTTGTCACACACCCCTGCACCAGCACATGGCACAGAACCATTCAGGTGGGAAAAACCTTCAGGATCAATGAGTTCCACTTGGCTTGGCTGAGCTCCCAGGGCAAAACCTGGAACACCCAGAACAGCTGTGGAGCCTGAGCCCTCCTCAGTGGCACTGCTGGGGTCTGGAGGACGCTGCTTTTATGTCCTGTTCATTGGACAAGGACATTGATTCCCAAAAAACCCATTAGATATCTGACTAATCCCTTAAAAACTCCCTAAATCTATAAACCCCAACTCCAGCAGAGGTCTCAGAGCCCCCTCCATTTGGTGCAAAACCTCATGCATCCCCAGGCAGGACACACTGAAGGAGCAGCAGCGTTGACTTTGGGCCCGCTCACATTCACTGTGCTCCYGTTGTATTTAATGCTAGGAAGGGAAAATAATCTAAACATCATTTTGCAAATGTTAAGCTATTAAACTAGCAAATGATTTGAGACAAGAGCAACTACACGGGGTCAGCTTCTCTTTCAAACGCTGCGAGGGTACATTGTGTGTAGTTTGCCTCATGCAAATACCATGGCCTTGAGGTTTTTCCTTGTGGCTTTGTTCATTCTCTCATTCCTGCAAGGAGGCAGGGGGAATAAATAGATGTTTTTATCACCACTTTTTTGCTTTCAGAAAGTTCACATATTGCATTTTTGACATTATGTAAATTAAAAATCACCATGGCATTACCTGAAATAAACTATTATATCACTCCTTTCACGCTGCTCTAGTTAAGATACTGTCAGCACTTCCATTACTGGCCCTTATTTCAAGGAGTTTCAGACTTAGCTGGTAGAAAGGTGGGGGATTATATTTATTTATTTATTTATTTATTTATTTATTTATTTATTTATTTATTTATTTATTTATTTTTCATGGAAACTTCTGACACATTCAGAAGAAAGAATTTAGTTTTCTTCAGATTTGAGGAAAAACTTGTCCATTTTTTTGTTTGAATGCTATGAGGGTATTAAACCTCTAAAAGTTGGAACATCAGGTTGATGACATCCTAATTCCATGATCAATTTTCTTCTGAATTTGGGTTCACACTGTGCAAAACCAGCTCAGCTYGGTGCTGTGAGCACCTGGAGGGACAAGGGGACACAAATGTGTCACCAGCACATTTCAGAGCCAGTGTTTGTGTCCCTGTTGTCCCTGGCAGCCTGAACTCCACACACATCTCCAGGAAGAGATCTGCCTTTGGGAAGTTGTGCAGAAAAGAGAATAAATTTGGTGTCCATGTCAGGTAGAAYGRGGAGAAATGGGCTTAAATTACAGCYRGGGAGATCCTGACCAGACATTCAGATAAACTTTCTAACAGCAAGGGTGGTTAAACTCCAGAAAAGATAGCCCAGGGAGGGTGTGAAATCCCCACCTGGGRAGGTTCTGAGCACAGATTAGACAAATGCTGACAGCAGTGACAATTTTGATGTTCCTTTGGGGCAGGGGATTATTTCTTGATTTCCTTCCCAGCCCCGCTTCCTGTGGTGTTTTGGAAATCATTTAGAAATAATATTTTGACGGGTCCCATCCTCCCCTGACTCCCTGTGTGCAATCCTGTGCCCTGGGACACCTCACTGGCTGTGTCCTTGGGATCCCTGTGCAAATTCCAGGAGCTTTCCCAATCTGCCACTCCCCACTGCTGTGCCACCCTGCTTGGCAAACAGCACATGGGGCGGGCTGAAAATGGTGATTCTCAGTGGAAACTGTCAGGAAACAGGCAGAAGACAGAGAATGTTGGGGTTTTTTTTAATTAATAAAGCCTTCAGCAGGTGAATCTGAGCCCCTTCCTGGCGGCTGCAGCCAAGAGCTCTGCCTTTCCCGGCAGCGCAGGGATTGGAGTCCAATTTGTGAGCCACGGGGAGTTTYCCAGGCAAAATGCAAACAGCCAATTTCAGGCTTTGTTTGGAGATATTTTCTGTGTTTCCTGCTGCTGCAAGAAACCAAGACGGGGTGGGGGGAACAAACCCGAGCAAGGATTCGCTCAGCCTCGTCAGTGCCATTCATTTTTCCACCCAGTAAACAAAATGGGAGCTGTGAAATCAGAGGGAGCCCCAAGGTGAAGAGGGAGGAGCTGCTGCTTTGCCTCCTCTTCCTCTCTCTGAGTTTTCATGCCCCTTTCTCTTGCCTGTCCTGTTTCACCTCCCACATTATCCCAGCTCTGTCCTTCCCCAGCCATTGAGCTCCTCTCCAATTTAAACTTTGCAGCTCCAAACTTTGCCTCTCTYGCTCTCCAGTTCATTCTCCTGGATCTCTACGAGGCTCCTCGTTGCCTCCTTAACCTGATCACAGCAAAATTCAGCAAAATCCCCCCTTTTTCCACCCTAGGCTGGAATTACCAAGCCAGTAACTGCTGAGACAGCCTTGTCTTGGTGTGGAATTTCCCAAGGTACGCTCCTGTGATCACATATTGCCTGGCTGAGAACTCGCAGRGATGGCCACAAAAGCAAATATCACACAGAGCCATATGTTTAAAGTTAATTTCAGCTGGGGCAACCCCTTGGATTGTRAACCTCTCCGTGCCTTTGGTTCCCTAACTCACCTTTCTGATCCCTCCAACAAGCAAACAGCATTTTCTTCTCCCACCATCAAGCACCATCTTCACACATATTTAAGTTAYAAAAGCCCCTACACCTTCAAGCTGCTTGCACACACATTTCATGTCCAGAATACAGACTCCTTTTTCCATAGTCATCTTTCCTGTTTTTTAATCATCCCTAACCATAACGCTGGCAAATACAGGGACAGACAAAAGGGACTCAGGCTTTTTTTAAATGYATGTATGTAGGCACATATATATTTTTCATTTTTGGATGTTTCCCTTAATCATATCTTGAATTAATGCAGGGCTTGTTCATTCGGAGCTCTCATTACCCTCTTAATTAACTGTGCACAGATGGAAAAAGTCGGAATTGCTTCACTCGAGTTGTTCTGCTAGTTTTAAAATGAGATGGCAGATGGAGGACAAGGCAGAAAGGGCTCAGCTCAGAGGTAGGAGACAAGTTTTCAAGCTGTCACAGAAACGTCAACAAACGCTCCATCTGTTTATGAGGTGTACCAGGCAGAGGAAGCTTTAAGTGCCATCCGCAGACGTGAGTTCAAAGAATTCCAAACAATTAGCAGCAAAATGAAAGTTGCAGCTCTGGTTTGAGGTTTAGCAGGACGCTGTCAGTCYGTGCTGCTGACACTGGAGCCAGGAGCAGCCAGCACAATGCTCCAGGACTGTTCTTGGTGTGGCAGTGGCTCAAATCCCGCAGGGTTTGGGTTGGCTCACTGAAACTCCATCCCTAAAGCTCTGCAGACAGCCCCAGAGAAAGGACAGATGTTCCCAAAAGGCCCCAAACCTCTTGAAAGTGATGAATACCCCTCAAAGATGCTCCTCTGAGCTCGTTCCTATGTGCATGAGCCCACAGAAAGGAAGAGTCCTTAGCTGGGGCTGCCAAATAGAGACACAACCTTTGAGGAAAACGTCTAATTTCAACTTTCTATAAGTTTTCTGTAACTGAGCAGATCCCTAGAACCAATCAGTATTGGCCTTTGGGAAGTACAGACAATCAAGCATAGCTGAAGGCAGGTAGAGCAGGGGATAAAACTAAGAAAAAACAAAATTCTACACTCTCCTTTCTTAGAACAGCCCCTGTTGAGCTGCTCGAATGGGATATTAATTATTATCCTGCTGGAAATGATGCCAGTGTGGGAGGGCACAGCACTGTCATTGGGATTTTAGAGAAGAAACAGCACAGGGTGGAATAACCATGCCAGGGCTGTGTGTAACACCTTGGCTTGGGTGTTCCAATAACCACGGCATGCCAGGAGGAGCACAGGGTGTTTTAATAACCACAGCAGCCCATGAGGAGCACATCTCCTTCCCAGCACTGCAGCCAGCTCCTGTGAGCAGGGCACATCTGCATCCAGGTTTTCTGGTTTATGGATGGGTGGCAGACACCGTTATTGGAAAGGGAATTGGAATTGTCCCCGTGTGGCTTCCCCAGAGTCGGAGCTGCTACAAGAAACACACACACAAAGCACAGCTCCTTGTGATATACTTGCTAATTCTTTTTCCAGTAGGTTGAGCTTTTTTTTTTTTTGGGCAACACCATATGTTACGGCCATGGGAAGATCCAGGATCCCATGCACGTACTCTCATTTCAAAACCAAAACTGCGGACTAGACTTTTCCTCAGCTCCAGAGTATCTGCATCTGTCCCAACACTTTCCACAGCTTTTTTTTTTTTTTTTTTTTTTTTTTTTTTTTTTTTTTTTTTTTTTTTTTTTTTTTTTTTTTTTTTTTTTTTTTTTAAATAATGAACAACTTCCAGACACAAACTAAAATCTGACATGTACTTACAAACATCCCCAGCAAAAGCTGCAATAGAAGGTTTTCTACTTCCTCTTGATATTTTTATTTATATGAAACCCCCAACTGCTTTTCCTGGCTCATCTCTGGCTCTCCACATGGCTCCATCCTATACAGTTAATTTTGTTTAGGTCTAGCAAATGTTTCRTTATTTTAGACCCAAATAAACCATGAATTCTGTCCATCCTGAGGGTGCACTGAGTGTTATTGAACACCTGAGAGGGAAAAACAGCAGTCCAGGCTGTCTGGGCCTGTTCAGAGCTCTGCCAAAATTCCCTCTGCAGGTTCAGGCAGTTTCATGTTGCCTTTGTGTGTGTGCACMTACAGCAGCATTTTGGTTAAGATAAAAAGCGTATTTTTGAATACCAAAACTCCCTCTTTATTAAACTTGGGTTCACATGGCAAAGCAGGAACTTTTGGATGAAATACACTCTTAATTCAGTGATAAACAGTCAGGCTTTGGGGTCAGACCAGAGGCAGCCTGAAATAATTCCCTTTAAATGGTTGTAGCATGGACACTGGTCCATGTTTTGCTCTCTGCAGGTGCCACACTCCGTGCCAAGCTCAGMCACAGCCTCTGCCCTGCATCAGGCAGCCTTTCCTCATGGCACTGGCTGGGGATGGTTTGTAAGGGGGCTTTGGGAATATTGGAAGTGGGAAGAGCTGTAGGAGAGGTGGACTGCAGCTCCAGGTGGAGGGGCTGGGCAGCTGACAGGGAATTTGTGCCCTATGGCCTGGAGAGAGAGTGCTTGATTTGGGATTTGGGGAGGGAAAGGCTGGGGTTAACCCCTGCCTGAGATGAACCAGAGTGCTTTATTTGGGATTTGGGGAGAGAGAGGCTGGGGTTAACCCCTGCCTGAGATGAACCAGAGTGCTTTATTTGGGATTTTGGGAAGGAGAGGCTGGAATTAAGCCCTGTCTGAGCTGAACCAGAATGCTTTATTTGAATTTTCGGGAGGGAAAGGCTGGGGTTAACCCATCTGAGATGAACCAGAGTGCTTTATTTGGGATTTTGGGAGAGAGAGGCTGGGGTTAACCCATCTGAGCTGAACCAGAGCGCTTTATTTGAATTTTGGGGAGGGAGAGCTGCAGTCCCCTGTCTGAGCTGAACCATTAAAGGCCGTTCAGCAGAGTGTGAAGATCCGAGGGGAAACCACGATCTTGGYTTTGCCTTCAGTACACGGAGCCCCTGGGCACTGCCAGCCCATCAAATGCTGCTGGGGCTGCAGGGCCACCGGGAGCAGGAGAGMTGAACTAGAACGGTTTGTCACAGCAGAGCCACCACAGGTGACACTGGGACACCAAGGCTGCCCCCAGGGCATCGGGGAGGAACGCAGGAACGTCCAGAGCCCTGTCAGAAAAAGGATATGAAAGTGATGTTCTTCAGACTGCAGACTAGAAGGCTTAAA
>NW_026624027.1:112711-150285 GCF_030028575.1 Malurus melanocephalus
GGGATAACAGCAGCAGCAGCAGCTCATCTCTGTGCACGCTCTCAGTCTGACAGGAGAACACCCTTCCCAGGGGCTTCTTATCAGAGCCTGAGCTCCCTCAAGGTCACAGATCAGGGTAATTACACTCTGATAAGCACTGTCCTTGCTCATTTGCAGTTACATTCTGTGGCTCCTCATTTTCTGCTCTGAATACTGGGACAGCATCAACACCCCCCAGCACCTGCAGTAGTCTGCAGTTCCAGAGCCGTGGCAGCGCAGAGGAATGATGTGTAATTCTGCCATGTGCACCTGAAAACGTGCTTCAGGAAGATTTGGTTCTAAATAAAGGCAGGAAATGGCAGTGCTGAGGAGTCCAACACTATCYGAGGCTTCTTGTGGGCTCATCAGAGTAAATCCTACAATGCAGATTATGGAAAAAGCCAGCACCCATGTAATAGTTCTTTTTGTTGTTATGAAAATCCTGAAGTACCCACCAYGGAAACACCAGCAGTGACTGGAAAGAGAAAGGATAATTTCATCTCCTGGGAGCCCTGCAGTGAGTTGAGGGATTAATAATCCAGGATCCTCCATCCTGGGCTGTTTGTATTTTTAGCAGCTTCCCTTGAAGCTTACAAATTTCTCCACGAAAGTCAATCCTCAGTAGCATGAACTGGGAAAGGCTGCTGTGTCCTCCATGCACAAGGGACAGTCCCATGGGAATCCTACACCAGACAGCTCCACAGTCCCTGAGTGCACACAGAGGTTGAGGAAAAGGACAGGATCCCCTCCTTAACCACCSCCAGCCCTCCAGSTCAGCAGATATTCCCCCAAAGGAGTCTGAGCAGCCCTGGAAGAAGCTGATCCCCGCTCTTAGCCAGCCCCAGAACCCTTCTGCAGCCTGGCTGGGCAAGGAGCATCCCTGAGGCATTGCTGGGTCATGAATTTATGGAATGACTGAGCAGAGSGCAGTTTCAGTTTTGGAATATTCCCCTCCTCACATGCACACACCTTTGCTTTTTTCTCCTTTCCCAAAGAGGTACTWAAATCATCCCAATGAATAATAAGGGTGCTCACCAACCCAATTTAAGGCAATTTCCATTTCAGTCCCAATATCGTCCTCAAACATACTTTTCCCTCTATCTGTGGAATGGCCTGTTCTGCACAGCACCTTAAATAGAAAGTGCTATGCCAGCTAAATGCTGCCTTTCAACTATTACAATAAATATCTGACAGTGAGGAAAATAAGAAAAGAAGCAGGCGGGGACTGATCTGCCTCGTCACACACTCCTGACTTGGCACCCAGAGCTGTGTCAGTCCATTAGCTGCTCTTAATTTCCTTGTTCTTCGTGGCAAAGGTGGCCATAATTGGTGGTGCTGCTGRAAATATCACATAAATGGGGTTATTCACACTCGGAGCTGTCACCGTGATAAAATCCCATTTAGAAAATGTCCCCTTCACCCAAGGGAAAGAGGCAGCTCCTGAGCCTGCCCTCCCCTGTGGGGATGTGTGACCCTTCAGCACCAGCCAGGAACACAGACCTGTCCATCTCTGAAGTCAGGTCAAAATCTGGAAGGGACATCAAGGCTGATGGCCTGTAATCAGCTCAGACACAACAGCTCTTATTTAGAATTTTTTTTTTTTTTTTATTTTTATTTTTTTTTTTTGTTGGGACTTTTCAGACTGGACAGAAGCCAAGGAAACAGAGATAAATATAAAATGGAAAACCCCCTTGTGCTGTCAGCGGTATCATTAATGTGTGTGTGCTTGAGGAAGTGATAGATGTGAGGAGAAACRAGCAGAGCTGCCTTGGGGACTCGTGGCACAGAGGAGCCAGGACACTCAGCAGGGCTGCGTCTCAGATTCAGACCTCAGAGACAGAACCTCAAACCCATCTTTTTACCTGTGGGGTGCAAAGAATTTGAGGGGCACCTTAARTGCAGTGTGGTACAGCCCTTTAAAACATGTGGAAATCATAAAAAGCTCTGAGAAGCAGTAATTTTAATTTTCAGCGTGGAAAATCCCCTAATTATTTACTTTTGGACAAATCTTTTGCTGGCACTCTCAGGAATCCTTCCATACTTATATCCCAGGTGCTGAGAAAACCCACAAAACAGGTCTACTCTGAATTCCATGGCTCTTGGGCACAAATGCAGCTCATTTTAACAAGAGTTGTCACTCATTAATCAATTCCCAATAACCAGAAAGAACAAGCTGCACAGGTATCTCCAAACATTTTCACTGAATTAATTAGAAGTCTTCAGCATGGCATTAATCCCAAACTGACACCAAGCTTGGGTGGATGCCCAGGTCCTTTCTCAACTTCTGACCTCGTGTTTGCCCAATTTTTGCCCAGAAGCACGAAGTAAAACCCTCCAGCAGATCAKGGTGTGCTGCTTGAGGTGTGAGCAGGATTGTGTCCTTCCAAAAAAGGATTACAAAGAGGATTTGTGGTCAAGGGTTYGGCGTTTCCTTTTGGACCGAGCTGGTTAGGGAAGGCTTGTCASTGAAAGGGCTGGATTAGGAGCGTTGTGCAGCTGTGCTTCCTAAAATATTTACTCAGTGTCCACTGGAGCAGTTTGCAAAGCCATCAGCACTCACTCTAATCTTCCTGAGCAGCCTGAGTGAGCAGTGAAATGAAAGACTGCAGCAAAGTCCTCAAATATCTGGTGAGATTAATCTTGTCGGGTAGAAACACCTCTCGAGTCTGCAGTGGGTTGGGATGGGGAATTTGAGGCTGGTYTCCTTTTCTGACAGACCCACAGGTGCCATTTCCCCAATTATCAGAGAAGAAATGGATGATATGGTAGGAAATCCTTTAATGTTAGGGAGAAACCTGATTTGCTGATGGGGTGGAGAGAGGCACAGTGTGTTTGGCAGCTCTGCACTCMATCAGGAATTGCTTCAGTGAGGAAAAGCTCCCCTGGATAGCAGAACCTGCAGGGTGAGGTGTCTGATCTCCCCTGAGCCAGGAGGTTTTGTGGGGTGTGTATATGGACAATCACATTTTCTTGGTTACAGCATTGAGCAGCTGATGTGGAATGTCCTGCCCTGCCCTTTGCTCACACGAGTCCAGCCAAGGCCAATCCAATAACCCCAGAGCTGTGCTCTGTGCTTTAACCCTTTAATGAGATCAGCCTCAGTGCAGCCTGCCAACTCACCAAGTGCCTGGAACTCCTCTCCAAGCCAGGAAAAACACTGATTACCAACAGTACCAGGTCTGGAAAAACGAGAAACCTCGCAGCCTCCAGCCCAGCAGGTCAATTCAGCAAAGCCCTCGAGCACACAGAAGCAGAGCTCATCAATCCAGCACACCCCAAATGCCCATTAGGAGCTCAGGATGTGCAGGAGGGCTCTGTCATACAGGGGCATTGTGATCAGGAAATATCACCCGACCCAATCAGCTCCATAAACCCACTCGGGTGCCTCCCTCCTGCCCTGGCAGCCTCGTAGGACACAGCAAATTAAGAAATCAGAGTGACACCAGGGAACACAAAGCACTGCAGTGAATCAGCCCAGCAGATCCTGGCTCTCAGCTTTGCCTGCACCAAGTGAGTGCCTCAACATCTCTCACAAGAAACATCCTGAACGGGGGCCTCAAGCACAGCCCGAACAGTTGGTGGCAGCTATTGTGATAGCTGGAATGAGCCAAGGAAAGCAGGGATCTGGCTCCAAACCAAGCRCAGGTTCTGAAGATTAAGATGTTTTAGCTAATGAGGAGGTGTAGCAGAGAGARCAGGAGGAGGATACAGAAGCAGAAGGATGGAAAAAAGGCAGTGGGATGTGAGCCTTGGCAGGAATTCACAACAGGAYCAGCCATGGTCGTTAGTGTGTTCTATTGTGAAGGGCCTCAGCARGACCAGGCAGCAGTGGGAACCTGTMCTTTGTAGGATCCTTGACCTCCTGCACATGAAATATCCTCCTTTCTGCCTGTGSCTGTAGCACTGGAGTTCATTTGTGCCTCTTTGCAAATCATTATGCTCTTGTGATGGCCTGAGTCAAACACGGAGCTGCACACTAAGAATAATCCAATTTCTCTGCAGGGTGGGCTGATCCAAATAACACAGCTGGGTCCCATGTCTCTGTGTCAGTAGTGCTGCAAGTTAAAAAAAATTTTTTCCAAGATATTTATCACTTTAGCACCCTGTCCTCCTTGGCCAGGGCTGACTCCCATCACAAGCAGCCTCCCTGCAGTATCACTGACCCTCTGTGCTGCTTTCAACTGCCAGCATCACACACACAAAACCAATTCCCCAAAACCTCAGTAACTGAAACCACCTCATCCAAAGGTGTTTTCTCCTTCTGACAAACTTCAAAGATAAGATATAACCGAGTTTTACTCACACAGATGCCCATCCCTCCCATTTTAAAAGCAAATTGCTATTCAGGGCAGCTAGAAAAGTAYGGGATGAAGAGGAGAGTGATGGATGATGCTCTATAAAACACCTTCCAGCACAGAACCTTTGTTCCCCTGCTCCCCCTCCCAGCCCAGCACAGTGTGCACTAATCCACAGCAGCTCTTTGTGCAGGCTGAGTTTTCCACTGGCTCTCACTGCCTTTTGCAGTATTTCTGCCACAGAAGAMGAGCGTGGCTTCAGGATCTGGGCGAGCAGAAGAAACAGAATATTGTGGAGTAATTGAAGCTGCAAGGACCTCTGCGGGTCAGCTGGTGCCACCCCTGACTCAAAGCAAGGACAGCTTCAAAGTTCCATTAGATAAGCTGACAATAGTGATTATTTAGGACCCCCGTGGTCTGTCTGCATAAAGCCAGCTCGGGCTGGCTCGTTTTATCCTGCCCTTAGCCTTGCTGATGTCAGGGCACCTCTTCATCCCAGAGGGCTCCATCTTCTCTCTGAGCCAAGACTCTCACTCAAYTCCAAAGGAGCCTAAAGGACTCCAAGTTTAGACTGTCTGTTCAGAGAAGGGGAAAATAAAAAAAAAAAAAGGCAACAAAGGGAGGAAGACTCAGGCAAAGCCAGCAGGCAGGACAGGGCTGGCTTTGTGCAGCTCCTGGTTTGCCACCAGCTGAGTACGCATCCTTCTCTCCCAGCAACACCCAGCTCCATCAAACACCAACATTCCAGCAGAGAGAGGCTTTCCACTGAGCAGAAAACTTTCCAGCCTCACARAAAATGTAATTTTATTTTGCCTGGCTGTAGTTTTTGGTCTCCAGCAGCTCAGGGCAGACCAGAGCCAGGCACTCCCAGGTGAGAAGGTCTGCAGCCAACTGCAAGGCTCCTTTCAGTGGTGGCAACACTCGGTGCCTCCCCCTTCACAGGAGAGGATCTAATCTAATTAGCACCTGAAAACAGCAGAAATGAGGTCACTTGCTTCCTGTGTAAAGCTTAATTTTGTATAATTTATTTTTTACATTTTCTAATTGAATGAATATTAATTAACTGGAGTCTAATGCAGAAGATGAAGACATTAAACTCTCATTAACAAACACTGAGTCCTATTCATCCCCAAACACTTCACATCTGCAGCATTAAGTTATCAAAGGAAAAATCTGCCATGATTTATGTCGTTTTCCGGTGGAAAAAGGGAGGCAATGAATCTGCTTTAYCAGCTAATTATCTGCAGGGTGACACACAGCACCCAGGGATGGGATGTGGGTCCCAGTGAGGCACTGCAGGCAAAGCTATAGGGTTTTCCTGCCTCCAGCAGCATCCGTGGGGCTCCAAATGACCTGGAGTACAGAGCTGGAAAACAAACCTGGGCCACCTGTGGCATCAATGGARCTCACTGAAATGGGCACCAGGGAGGTGAACACAGCAAGGTTTCAGAACTGCTGGTGATGTGGACTCTGCCGCAGGCAATGAGCCTCACGGGAGGCCTGAGAAAAATGAACTTTTCTGGGCTTAGCCTAGGCCATTTGAAGAGGCTTTTGTCATTCCACAAGTTATTATTAACAAATATTATCATTAACAAATGTTATTGTCAATAATAACATTATTATTAACAAATATTATTATTAACAAATGTTATTATTAACAAATGTTATTATTAACAAATGTTGTCATTAACAAATGTCATTATTAACCACGTGCAGATTAAAGTCATTAACCCCTTGGTGGCTCATTCATTAGGCACAGGGCTGTTCCTCCTCCAGCGTGAGGATGATGAGGGGCAGTAATTCCCTTCCCACCTGCAGATATTCCCTCCCTGCTGAACCAGCTGCAGGGATCCTGGCCAGATTTGCTGAGCAGGGACAGGAGGATGAGCCCAGGCTGCTGGCAGAGCCTCCCTGAGCTCACCCAGTTTTTTTTTTGTGAAGGGAGATGTGTCAGATCCTTCACTGGCTCAATTTACTTTAAACACAAACACTGCGAGATGTCGCTGCGCTTCAGAAAGTGGAGCAGAGCTGGAATGTACTAAAAGTGTCCCAAAAAGTTATTCAGTGATTTTTTAAAAAGTGTTTCTTTCTTGTCATGTCATTTATAATTTAATTAGTGGCAGGTTGTCACGCAATAACTATAATCTATAGATTTATGCACTGGAGAAAAATAGCGACCTCATTCTTAAAGCAGCAGAGCTTGTTCCCCTGAGCTGGTGGAGTTGCCATCTGCTGATAATTCCCTGGAATGTCACCTGCTCCTTTAAGTACATTTATATAAATGAAACAGTAGATCTTCATCACTTTTTCCCCCCCTCACTATGATTTATTTCAGCAGGTTTTACATTTCAATAGCGTTTTCATTTCTCCAATAGAAACCTTTTGTGGATGTGAAACCTGATTTTATATCTGCAGGTAGATGTTACAGTAAAAAGTGGCAATAGTAATCAACTATAAATCATGGAAATAGCCTGGAGAAGGAAGTCTGAGARCCAAAACAAGAGGTGACAGTGGAGACATTTAAAAGCTCAGAGGGAAAAACAAGTAGGATGGTAAAGTCTGTTCCATATCAACAAGAATTCAGTGAGCTGGTGGAGAGGCAGGGAARGGAAATCTGGAAATGTGGTAAAAAACAAAGCAAAGACAGAGCAGCCATGGTGGCCTGCACACCTCAGCTGAGGCAGAAAATGCAGCTGTTTATCACTAAAAGGAGACTGGAGCACAAACAACAATGTGCTGTGACACCCAGCAACCTGAAAATGCAAAATTCCTCTGCTGCGCTGCTTTGGGGAGGACAGAGCTCAGAATTGATTTAACCAAACTCCAATTTCACTGATGGATCTGCTGTCAGACCCAAAATGCTGAGAAACTCAAGCAGCACTGAGGGCAGAGCAGGCTGGAGGTGGCACCGAGCACATCCTGGAGGGACTGAGCAGCTCCTTTTCCTTGGTATGAGCACACCAAGAAAGCCAAAGGCACTTTTAGACACCAAAACTACATTTAATTTCAACTCGACCTGGAATTTTCAGGATTGGATTGATATAAAAGTAAGATTAAAATAAGTTTAAAATAAGTTGGAAATGTCTRTCCCTAAACCTCACTCACTGTCAGGAGCTTCAGGTGCTGCCAGCTCCACTCACACCTCGAGGATGYTGCTGCTGAACTGAAAGGCAGCGAGGAAAATAAAAAAAAAATATATATAAGGATGTTCTTTGTAGTTTCACAAAGGCAATTGTGTGATTCAAGGACTCACTGAAGGTCAGCTGCTGTGAAATACACCTGCTAGGAAAATCCAGGTAAAATCCCGTAATTAAATGGACAATTTGCCACCTACAAAGGTAGCAGCCAGCTCTGGAATTTTGGGGATAAATGTGGAGGATTATGATAAGAGATAGAGGTTTGGGGCCCTCACGAGATAGGAGATCCTCCAAGAGGGAGCATCAAACAGAGTTTTATTTGTGTAGGAGGATGTGTGGTGTGGAGCAGGGCCAGCAAAGGAGCCCCCAAATCCCTCAGGGCTGGAGAGCAGACAGGAAAGGACAATGAAAAGTTTCCTGTGTGCAGCCAAAGGAGGAAAAGATCTGCTCTGGTAGAAAAAAACAAGATTGGAAAATGTTTAACAAAACCTGTGAAAGGAGACCAAGGCATGAACCCAAGGCAGTGATAACACACAAGTTGATGGGTGTGAATATATGACATGGTRCCTGGTGTCAGTGCTGCACCAAAAGTGGAATTACTGTAAGAGAAGAAAGAATAATCTTTTATATGGGGACTTTCATTCCGGGAATTTATTTTTTTAAAAGACAAATCCTACTTGTGATTTTTTTTTAAAGTAGGGTTTAACAAAGCACTTCTGCAGGTGAGTCTTCAAAAGATGAAAAGCATTTATGAAAATCAAGATTCAATTCAAAAGACAGAGTWAATCCAGTTTCGTGTTTTCACAGTAAACTTTTCTAACATAATGAGGGGGAGTTTTGAAAAATTTTCAACCGCCTCTGCCAACAAAATGGGGTATTAAGAAAAAGAATTAACAACACATCTGTTAATCATCACACCTTGAATGTTKCTTTATCTCATTTTGTTTTTTCATGGTACACCTCTTTTCATTTATATTTCATCTGGCTTTTCTGCCTGGGCTGTAAACTCTTCACAGCAGGAACTGTTTCCTTATAATGCATTTGTCCAGCACCTCAAATGTTGTGAACATAATGTGATGTGAATAATATATAGTGCTCCTCTCCCGAGCAAAAGATAAAACTCAGAAACAAAAACAGATGATGATGGCTCTGTGACAGTGAAACAAAATTCAAGACAAACCTCACTGCAGCGTGAGGTCTCCATTGTGGCTCATGAACATAAATGCCAAATGGGCTTGACTGTAGCTGAGATGATCTCTAAATCACTGCAGGCTCTGCAAGTGCTGCACATAATGCTCCTAAAAAAACCCATCCCAAACTCTCCTCCATCTGAAAGTGGAGCTCAACATTTTATTGGAGTTACCTCCTGCCAGGAATAGCAGAGAGCAGCCTGCACTCAGCATCTGCTCACAGAGGGAGGGCACAAACATCTGGGAGAAGGGGCTCACCCCTGCACCTGCCTCACCTGGGAAAATCCTCCACCAAGGGGGACAAAACACAGCTTTTATAGCAATCCATCAGCCCCTGGAAATAGGATTTCCTCTAAGGCATCACCTTCTGAGGAAAACTGAGGGAAACTTTGCCTGTGTGGGTTTTTCCCTGTTTCTCTTTCTCACCCAGCTCCTTGTCCCTTTCCCACCTGTCCTGGTGGCTCTGGAGTGAAGTGTCCACCATCAGCAGCCAGTCTGGGTYCCCAAAACTCTGTCACCATTTCTGGGTGCAAAATACCTCCCAGAATCAGGAGAGGCACTGCTCCACCTTCCTCTGACTGGGAAGCAGCCTTGCTCCTGCCCTGACCCCACACCTTGCTGTCCAGCCCATCCCTTTGTGCTTGAAGGGGAGCACAGGTGAGCTCAAAACTCTTASAGAAGACTTTGTTGCAGGAGGCAATGACAGCTCCAGGCATGGCAGGATTTTAAACAAAAGATGGAGGAGGAAACAGATCTCCTAATGCAGCACAGAGAGCTGTCATTTAGCAAGGATAWATGACTCCAAGATCCCTTAAATTTGTCCTGTTGTCTAATTCTGGGGAAAAAAGAAACGGATGACAGCCATTCTAGAACCAGTGTTTGGAAATATACAACAAAAGGAAAAAGCTTTATTAACACTGGAAATGTACTCTTAGCTTGGATTTCCTTTTCAACACCCAGCTTGTTCATCTCACAGCTCAATGAACTGTTAACATCACATATTTCTTCTGTTCCAGCAGCAAGTCCAGTTACTTTGGTTTCTGCTAACTGCAGACAGATGAGATTCAGCCTTCCCAGGGAGATGGGAGAGGGGGATGGAGCAGGAGGAAAGGGCTGAGAGGGCTGGAGATGTTGATGAGTTACAAACTGGACTTTGAGGTGTTTTTGAGCTGAATTCTGTAGCTTTTTTGTGTTCTTTGTGAGTAATGTGAATCTTTACATTCACGTGTTTGCAAACCCAGCCAATCCCTCAGCATCCAGTGAGGCTGGAGAGCATTACAGCTCTCWATAATTGACATTACAGAGGCAATAGCTAAGGAGTGGAATGTTGCTGGGTGTTTCATTTCTGACCCAGACACATTTCCTTGTCCYTTAACAGCCCAATCCAGCCTCCTTTCCAGACACCAGGAAATGTCCTTGTCTGGTTGTGCACAAATACAAGCAGGCAACCACATCCCATAATAAACATGTCAGATTCCCCAGGTTAAAATGGAGCCAATATTCTGTAAATAAACAAGAAATTACAGCTGCAAATTACAKCTGTAAGTAAAAAGTTCACAGTTTAAGTAAAGGAAAGATGCAAGGGCAAGCACTTATATTATCTGTGTTCCCTAGAAGTTTTATTTTGCTTCTATTTTCTGTCCTTCGCCACAGTGTCTTTTGTAACGTGTGTTTGAACAATGAGAACATGGAGAAATTAGACAGCTCATCCAGGGGAGGAAGAAGAGCAGGGCAGGTGTCCTGGAGGGTGAATTTGGGCCTCTTTCATRCCCACCCCTTGTCTGGGATGGCTCCAACAGCACCAGACTTGGGGGGAATCTGCTTTTTTTCCAGGGGTGCCAGTTGTGGATTCAGGCTCTGGCCTCATTTCTTAGGCAGAAAAAAAATCCAAAGGGCAGAAGATGAGAAAAAGGAGCAAGAGTCTGGGGTCCCTTCTTCTAGMAATAATGTAGACTTTTTTTCAGTGCAAACTTAAATCAGTTTGACAAAATGCTCRCTGGACACAAACGTGGGGTAAATGCAGAAGATTTGAGCTGACCTTGAAGGGATTCACAGGTGTAGCCAGCCTCTGGCTCTGATCCTTTCTTCTAACCCTCCCTGATTTCCTGTCAAAACTTGTGCCTTCTGCACCCTAATCTGGGAGTGTTATGTGTGGGAAAATATGAATGAACTTTTATTTCCAAATGACAGCTCCGGTCACGACCTGCTGACCTTTCTTCTCTTTGTCAACACAGTCTGCTTTTTCCTTTCACAGGCCAATCCCATGGTTTTTATGTCACTGAGCTGGGAAAGAGGTGCCTAATCTTCTATTTTTGATCACTGAGCTGAAAGGAAATGTTGCTAACACACAACCCCTCTGTTACAGTGACCTCTGACTGCAGTTCTGTGCAGACGGCRGAATTCAGCATCATGTGGGAATTGCCAAAGATAATATTTTTTTCTAAACATTAATTCCTCACACATTTCCCCCAGGAAGAGACAGAGAGAGARAAAAGGAAGAGACACTTAGCATTCAGGAGTGCAAAAAAAAAAAAGATGAAATCTAATGAATTCTTCTCCCTCTCGGGGGTTAGGAACAGTTCAACATTTCTGATTAAGGACGAGAGAAAGGCGGCCTTGTGCGATGGTGCTGCCCTTCTCACACAGGAGTGTTCAACATGCTGCAGGATAATCAAGAGAATAACAACAGTACCAGCAGGCAAGAGGTTGGGACTTGTCATCTGACTGGGCTCCGTGCGGTTAGGGCTCAGTAAAGATGACTTGCTAAAAATCTAACTAACGTATCAAGGCTCATTGGGTTTCGCTAAGCTCCTACCTCTGTAATCACCATTTACCAAATTAGAATAGGGGGAAAATGAGCCACTTCATCTCTGTGTYGGATAATGAACTTTTTTTTTTTTGTGTGTACCAGAGAGGGTGATTGCCGCTAGGTATAATTATAATAATAAAGATCAGTACAAACTCGAGTTAAAAAGGAATTGTAGTTCTTGAGGCCACCGGTGCRATTCAAATGGAACCGGTCCCCGTGTCGTGCACAGATGAGTCCAACCCACTGATCTCAGCCCTTGCAGCAGCCCAGCAAAGCCAGAGTGATGATCCTRCCCGGTGTTTGCTCATCTGTCTAATGTAATTCAGATTATTGATTCTATTTGATGTGAAATCCACTGATTTCACTCAATGTAATCAAATCAATTAATCCCATCAACTCCAGTCCAATCCGTGGGTGCAATCTAGTACATCTGACAGYGATCAGCTGGCAGGCAGAGAACAAGGCAGGCACAGAGATAAATAATAAAAATCGATAGTTTTATAAATAACATCAACGGTGCACTGGCTGTTTTGCAAACAACTGTAAAAAGCAGTTTGATGTTCAGCCCATATGCATTTTGCAGATACACCAAAATTAGTGACGGATTTGTACCATATTTCTGTTGGCTGGGGTGTTTTCTTTCAAGGTTTTAGGTTAAGGTACCTCAAAGTAGCCTTTGGGMTAAATTTTGAAAATAATACATGACTTTGAGATGCACCTGTGAAAGGAACTGAGTAAAGCTGGTGTTATCAGAGTTCTCTTGCCCTTTAACCCTGATGAACATCTTCTTCCTCAGCATTAAYAGGAAATCCTTTATTTCAGAACAGAACATTTTACAGATGAAGGGAGAGCTGTGCTTTTTAGCAGACTTGAGCAGTTCTTTGGAACAGACTGTGGTTTTTTTTCCTGATTGAGGAGAAGAAGGCAGACACAGTTAAAGAGAAAATTGTCTGTCCACTGCTTCCTGACACGTGAGACTCAAACACAAGCACCATAAACAACCTAAAAAAAGTCAGAAAGGAACATTTTAAAGCTGGTAAGGTCAGCAAGGTGTACTTTTTGTGCTGCAAACTGCTCTGGCCTTAGTCCCTGGCTCCACATACTGCTTGAAAACCATTCTTCTCTATAAAATAGGGTCTCAATATAAAGAAAAATAACAAGACACAGAAGAGAGCAGAAAAGCCATGGTATAAACCAGTCACAATTCCATTAGAAGCCTGTTCTCTTGCCCCTTTCAGAGTATCTTTCCTTTAACTCTGTGATTAATAATATTATGGGCTAATAAAAGATCGGGGAAGTGGCAGCTGCACTCCAGCCTCTAATCCACTCAGAAGGTATCGATGCTGCTGCTCCTGGTGCTCCATCTGCTCCTCTCATGTTTGTTCCATGCAGCATATTTGAGGTTAACATCTGAGATAATCCACAAGAACACAGGAAAAAAGAACCCTGTCCCTGTGCAATGCAGAACCAGCCAGGATTCCCTGCAGGCAAAGTCCAAATAGGAGGCTCCCAAGGGACAGAAAATAAGGTGAAAGCTGTGTGGTTCAAATTTTCTGTCACCTGYGTTTCTCCATTGAATAACCCTGGGCCTGACAGACCTGCTGGAGTTTTCTTKCAGATCCAGGACTCCCAAAAAAACCCTTGTCCTTCAGTTCCTTCAATTGTCCTTCAGCTTTCTGTTTGCCCATGTGGACACGCAGCCTTTTTGCTCATGTTTTCTTAATTATGTTTTATAATAAGGTCAAGAAATTATGTATTCTGGCCTTGATGGGAAGAGTGTCTCAGCCTCATTGTTGCAAATTGTTGTGAATTAGGGTGATACCAATGCTAATTGTCTTTTCCTTGCTTCACTGACTCTTTAAATAATTGCCCTCCTCCTCGGCCAGTTTTTTCCTTGCACCTCTGAGAAATTTGCACCTCAACTCTTATCAGTCTCCTTCCACCCAACCAATGTAAAGTACATTGTGGCCACTAAATCCAATTAATCCTCCCAGCACTCCCCAGTGAATAAAATTAGTTACATTTTCCAGCTGGGCAGTCAGGGGTGCAGGCAGCTTTCCCAGCGRTGGCTGCATTATCTCTCCTCCTCTGAAAACCTGACCTGCCTCGTGAACAGTTGGGTCTTTGGAGAAATGAGGGACTTCAGCTGCAGGGAAGCTCAGGGTGAGGGCTGGGATTGGAATATTGGGAAAAAGAAGTGTTTTGGTGACGCCCAGAGCTGAGCGGGGTTTGACTGAGCGGTTCTGTCAGGTCCCCTATGAGAGCTGAGAGGATCCATCCACATCTCATCCTCAAAAACACACAAAAACACACACAAAGCACCCATCTGCAAGGGCCAGCTAAAAAAAAAATAAAAACAGACCACAAAAGATCCTTTTTATCTCTCGCTCCCATTTTAATAATATTGTTACTCCATCATTTTCTGCAGGACTGCACATCCTTTGCAAGATGAGTGGAAAATGAGGTGTTGAGCTTTCATTCAAACAACAGGCTTTGCTGGTTTCAGTTCCTCAATATTGGATGCAATAGCTGCTTGCAAATGAGMTGGAGGATATTTTTTTCTGCTTAAAAAATAAAAGTTAGTCCCCATGAATTGCAGACAACTTTCTCAGTTTCTGTGCCTTGAGTATATTCAAGTTTGATTTTTAAAAACTCTCCCAAGCGATTAGAACTCATTGTRGGCTAATCAACCAAGAAATTTAAACATAAAGTTTGCTGAAATCTCTCCTTAAAGTACAGCTAGAGCATATTTCACTTTTACTGCTCTGAAATATTYACGTATATTTGAAGTACAAAGATCCAGATTCTCTGCTGGTACAAATCAGGACGATGTTTCAGCCTTTATTGCTGATACACAACTTGAGGGCTTGGCCCTCTATTTTATGATCTGCCTTCTTTTATCACAATGCTCTCTGYTTTGCACAAATCCTCCAGTGGATGAAAGGGATGGGAGATGGCTCAATACATCCCATGAACTACCCAGCGAGGTTTGCAGATCCCCTGGGTGTGTTATTGTGTTATGATGACTTTTATGTTTGGGAAGCCGAGTGAACAAAAGGCATGAACTCCAGCAAGGGGGAATTTTGGTTTTGGAGGTATTTAACCTGCTGGAACTGATTCCTGCCCCTCTGAATCAAATATGACTTTACAAAGGATAAATGCTTGCAGGGTACATAACAGTTTCYACTGTACAGCATGCAGAAAGAGGGAAAAGGTGCTTTTGATACCTTGGTGACAGATTTATTTCCAGCAAGGAATGCTCTGCATCACCCACCACAATTCCTGACTCAACCAGGCACTGGGCCAYGCTGATGAAACAATTATATGGGAGTGTTTGTGTGAGGAAATAAGACTGCTCAACAAAACCAGCAAAGGAGTTTGACTGAGCTTGTGAAAGGTGGAAAAGCGATGCCACAGCCAGTGCATTGCATTTCAGGAGATTTATTAGCCTCAGTGGGAAGGAAAAACAGAAATGAAKTGGGGATGGAATGGCCTAAAAAGAGTGATTTTATGTTCTTCACATYTCTGTGCACAGGTGGAATCAACCCATCAATGATGCTCAGGATTTTTGGGAGCACTGTCAGGCTCCAGAGGGCATTATTTATGTTGTTCATGCATTGCAGGATACCCCACTAACCYAGGAAGATTTTAGGGGACTTCAGGGCATGCATAATTTATTTGCAGGCAGATCCCAAAGGGAGCAGTGAGAAGATGGATGACAGTTCTTTTATGGCATTAGCATGGATTTGTTCTGTTGTTATTGAAACACCCCATGAAGTCTTGATCTTGGCTAAATGCTTGGCTTCAGGCACATGGGATACAGGAACACAGGGCTACACATGCTACAATCCATAAAACATTTTCTGGTATTTGGAAACTAAATCCTACAGTTCAAAAGGCCAAAATCCACAAAACCTTCAATTTGTCAGGGGAAGACAAGCAGATGAGACCCAGGGAATTGGCAGGCTCTTAGATTTCTGCCACAAAAGGAGGGATCTAGTTATTTCTTTTGCTTTAGAAAAATAAAATCTCATCTTTTAAGTTAAGCCTGCAATTAAACAACTTGTTGACCAGACCTTTGCTTTCCATCACCCCAAAGGGACAGGTGCTCACAAATCTGTTACCAGGAACAAAACTGTTTGAACAGGAAATGAGCCAAGCAGAACAGAGCAGAGGAGAGTGGCCACAAGCAGCACCCAGCAGGAGYTTCAGCAGGACCTTCCTTCTGCTGRRCCCCACACAGGGAGCACTGACTGTCCTTGTGTGGATTTATCTCTCTGTGAGTTCCCCAAAACAATGAGTGGTAAAACTGGTGGAGAAATGACAGCRAGACAACTGGGGGTGGATTACAACTGCCAACAGCGAGGGCTCTTCATTCCTTCCCTCCTGCCAGACACGCTGTCCGTATTAAAAACTAATGTTGGAGAATCATCTGTTTCTCTCCAGCTCTCTGTGAATGCTGTGGCCGGAGCAGTGGCCAGGGGGGATGAGCTCCTGCTGCTGTGGTCAGTGAGAAAGCCACAGGCTAATGGCTCACAAACCCCCACCACCCGGGGTGTTCATTTAAACAGGATTCCTCATCCCCTCTGTTTGAGTGCTCTGTGTCTCAGGCTATCTCCTTGATAATCCTTTTTAGATTAGTGTCAGAGCCCCAGATGAAATCCTTGCTCGTTCTCCTGCCATGTTTACCAGGCTGATTTCCAGCACTGTTTCATATGGATTAGGCAGAGCAACTTAGTGCTCATATGTTTTTCAGTGCATCTCAGTACCTCATGAAATTACATTATAGATTCACTGTATAAATAGAAGACTGAACACAATTACAGTCCAAAAGCCCCAAAGYGAAGGACTGGAATCTGAAAGTAGATGTGACCAGATCTTGCTGCGTGCAAATATCTCGAAATAAATTGGTCATGCACTTGTGTATTTAATCTCTGCTTTCTAAATTTCCTTTTAATTTTTTTTTTAAAACAGAAAAAAATCCCTCTTTTCCCCCAGAAATTCAAGGACGGGCAGGTGCACATTGCCATTATGGCCAGGTCAAACCAAGGGCATCAGTGGCTCAACCCACCTGGGACATAACCAAACTGCATAAAGGTGGTTTAGAGAGAACTTCCCACTGCTTTTCAAGGTCATGGTGTTTTAATCACAGCTGTTATCACCACTTCCCTCATAAAATCCTGGAAAAAATTGGTTGGAAAGGGAGCTCTGGGTCATGTCATCCAACCAGCTCAAARCAGGGCCAATTTTGAAATCAGTTCCAGCCACAGGAGGATTAAACTRGCTGAAGTGCTGCAGACACGGGGTGAATCATCACTGGAGAGAGCCACCGAGCTTTTTATTGCTGGTAAATAAAAAGGTTTGCCAATGAAATGAATAATATTGGGGTCTGTGTGCTGGAGCACAGGGGAGGTCACTCTGCTGGTGGAAAACTGRGGTTTGTGCAAAGGCAGGATGGTGCTGACAGATCCACAATTTGGAACTGCTAATTGATACTGGAAATTCCATCGCTGAGGACCATTTGGCTTCCAGTTGCTGCTGGAAACAGAGGCCTCTCCCGCTGATGAATATAGCTCCCCAAGTGGAGATTAGCAGAGACAGCTATCTTTGGGCCTCTGGGTGAATGGATTACCCTTGATTTAATAAGAAGTAACAGGCCATTATTTCCAAAGCTACAGGATGGAAAATGACATCTGGATTCTGGATGTAAACATTATTCATCATGTCGGATGCTTTGCTGTTCTTGCCAGTAGCCCGTGCTCTGCTGAGGCTGTTATTTCTGGGGCAAAGGGGTGGTGTGGATTTATTCAGATTTATCTGTGGCATCTGAGCCCCGTGCTCCTCAGTACCAGGGTCAGACAGCCCCAATCCATGTGGGATCTGCAGCCTGGGAGCTCTCCCATCCTCTGCTGGCTTCTCCTGCCAATCCTCACCCAGAAATACCAGGATCAGAACAAAATGAGGTAAGAAAAGTACCAAGCCAGAGTTCAGTGTCACAGATGTGATGAGCAAAGGGATAAACGACTTTTGTTGGTGCACACAAAGGGGGTTCCACCTCTGCTTTTTGGAAGAGGAAGGAGTTGGAAGGTCCATCCATAAATCCCACTGGGGTTTGTTCTCACTGAGCACCCAGGGAGATCATTGTGTTGAGTGTTTTGAGTTATTTCCCTGCAGTAAAGCCTCAAGATGGTAGATCACAGTGTACAGCACTTTCTGCACTTTTTTCTGACCTCACATAATGGTGAATTAAATTGGGAAAAACCCTTTTGTGCCCATGGGAGGTAAAAGGCTTTGGAATCTACCTTAACTGGGGTAAGCCAAGGAAGCCACCAACAGAGGCAGCTAGTTTTTCTCTTTTGTCAAAAAAAAGTTCCTTTAATAATACTGAATTGTTGTTACAAGTAATTTTATTCTTGCTTTCCTCACTACTATGCAAAAAAGTTAAATGAAACATTGAGCTAATGCACATATTTCTCCTWCATTTCTTCCTTTSTGRGTGGCRAATTCAGGAAGGGAAAAAGAGAGAKGAGGGAATAAAGGATGGAAAACCATACAGACAGCAGGTGCAGAAATGGAAATAAAATATTGTGCAGGACTTTTCTGATAGCAATTAAAAATATTCTRCAAACGAAACTAATTTTGCATTTCTTCAACTGCAAATTTGCAACAGGACAAAAAAATTTTTGAAACTGGACCTATTTCAAAATGAAATGAAACGTTGGTAAGTATCCTGAATGTGACATTTTGTTAGAACACCTTGCTGCTGTGGCTCACCCTTCCAGAAGCAGCTAAATCAGTCACTTTATTAAAAAGTGCATTGTGCTGAGCTCACKCTTGTGCCCACTGGAGGTTTGTGCTCAGGTTTTGGTGCTGGGGAGCGCAGAGGGGTTGGGAATTCTCTCTCCAGGCCTGTTCCTCCTCTCAGCACACAAGAATTGCTGAGTGCTTCCCTCCTGGATATGATTTCCCCCATGGGCAGAGCCCATGAGGGATGGTCAGGGATTGCAGGTGGATCAGGAGGTGTTTKCAGAAGGTGAGATCTGTACGTGGGATCCCTGAAATTCCAGATAAAGGCCACAACTGTTTCCACTGCACAGGAGCACCTCCTTCAACACAAAAATGCCACCAGACTGAAATAATTTATAACAGCCCAAGCTTGTTTCCCCCTCCCCCTACAAGTCTCACTGTCCCCGTGTAGTAATGAATTCATTGATTTTCCCATTTTTTATCAAATCAGTTGTTTCCGAGATAAATGTCCTTCATTTGCAGTTATTAAATCTGCCATGTCTAGGACAGCCATTGGAATAATTGTCCAGCATGGACAGAAAAGAAATTATCCATGTCCTCCTGCTGGTTGATTTAATATCCAGTGTCCTTCTCCTGGTGACAGAGTCTGAAAGGTAAGATCTTAAAACTCACCTGAGATAAGAGGAGTTGAAACCAAGAACGATCTCATGGGACTGGAGAAGGAGCTCTGGGTCTTCCAATAGGATGGAACAGTTTGGCCACAAGGTCAGAACACAAAATTCTGCTACTGAATTGTTCTTTAGGAACAAATCCAGGTGATTTTGGTTTTCCCTTCATTTGGAGGTGGAGAAAAGATCTGCCTAAGGAGTGACAGGGACATGTACACAGTGACGGAGGGAAATGTCCCCTCAGAGCGAGCCCCAGTTCCACATTGTTAACCTCGTGCTAYTGTGGAACAGTTGGAAGCTGAATGCTGCAAATTAAAATTACTTCCTTGGCTGGCCAGAACAATCCTTCATCTCTTCCAGGCTCTGCTCCTTCCCTCGGCACAGGCAGCAAACCTTGGTTAATGAGGCTGGGAGCACAACGTGGGCTGAGCAAATTGCTGGGGATGCTCTGGGTCCCTATGTCCCACCCCACTGCCAGCCCCACACAGGGCTCAGTCTGCAGGGATGGGAGCAGGCAGAGCTCTGGGATTCCTGTGTTCTGGGGTCCCTGGGTTCTGGGGTCCCTATGTTCTGGGATCCCATTTTCTGGGGTCCCTGTGTCCCACCCCACTGTAGGGATGTGAGCAGTCAGAGCTCTGGGATCCCATGTGTTCCAGGATCCCAGTGTTCTGGGATTCCTGTGTTTTGGGGTCCCTGTGTTCTGGGGTCCCTGTGTTCTGTGTCCCTGTGTTTTGGGGTCCCTGTATTCTGTGTTCCTGTGTTCTGGGATCCCTCTGTCCCATCCCACACAGGGCTCATTTCTCTGTGTTCCCCTTGGTGCTGCCCAGCTGTTGCAGTTTGTTCCCTTTACATCTCAGAAATGCATCCCAGACCTGCAGCAGCTCTAGGGAAGACCTCTGAGAGGCTGGTCCTGCTCCTCAGATCCCAGTGCTGGCTGGGAGGTAAATCAAGGGACATTCCAGCTCTGAGGATATGCAGGACTTGAGTTCTTTAATCAGTTTGTGGCCTTGTGTAGGGTTTCAGTCAAATCTCATCTCCATGGTGCAGTTTTTCCCTTACACCTCCCATCTGTCCTGCCTTGCTTCTCAATCCAAAACTGTCCCTTGTCCAAGCCTTCCACAGTTTCAGCTGGGTCTCAGCTGTGGCCAAAGCTTGGATATCCTGGACATCCTTTGGTGTTTGGCCTGGTGAGCTTCACTCTCCTGAAGSAGTTTCCTATTGAACACACAGAAAGGAATTAAAAAATTATAATTTATACAAGTGAAGACAGAGAAGCTGATGCTCTCTTTTGGATCAGGGTCAGCTCAGCCTTCCCTTTGTCCCTGCCAAAGATAAAAGATTATTTCTGGAAGTTTAATAAAGTCCCTTGTGCAGTGAAAGCGGTGCAGGTGGTCAGAAACAACCACAGACCCCATCCCCTTTGAAATCATCTCCATTCCTCCTTTCCCTCGTTGTACCAGTGAAATCAGGATCCAAAAACCTGGGACAAGATCCCCCTGAGGACCCTCAGAGCTGACAGAGGCATACAGGGCCTGTGCTGCTCTTTTACACCAGCAATAAATGAATAAATAAATAAATAAATGAAAGCATCCTGGTGCCTGTGCAAGGAAAATTCCGCATATTCATCCCTCTGTTTCCTTTATCACTTATTCTGTAACAGCTGTTTAATTAATTGCTTGAGCGATTTCCTAATACATCTTATTTACATACAAAATTACAGAATAATGGTTTGCCTTTGAGTCGAGTGAGAATTTAATGTCTGCTTGCCATGCCTCATGGAATATGGTTACTCAACAAGAAATAAAAGTTCTGGTTGTTTTTGGCTTTTTGTTTTTGTTTTTCTTTTTTAAAAAAAGTGAAATTCTTTTCCCTCCACAGGTTTCATCGCTGTTTTTACAGGCATTAACGAACGATGCTTTGATAGCAGCAAGGAGGGGCAAGGATCCTTTTGAAGGTGACTCAAATCCCTCAAATCCTTGGGGGGGAAAAAAATGTAACAAACAGGATGGCTTCTACTGAAGAATAAAGAGTCATCTAGCACCAGGGGAAACAATACAACTTTATCTCTGCTGTTCAGGTTTATTCCCCAGCTGGCAGAGCTTGTCCTGGGAGCAGGAGGCTGTGTRAGCAGGAAGGGTCCTGCTCTGGTGGGCTTTTCACTGCAGAACGCCCCTTCTGCCTCCTGACACAGAAACCTTTTCAGTGGATCACCAGAGCACCAGCAGCCGTGTCTCTGCTGCTGATAAGCCCTGTGTCAAGCCATGTTTTCCTTTCAGGGACCCAGCTGCACCCCTGGGCTGGRAATTCCCTCCCAGAGAAGCACTGAATGAGCATATTCCCAGAATTCACTGGACAAGTGAGTAATGTGGTTTGGATTTTCTTTATTGCTCAAAGGTTAACGTTCACCTTGGCTAAGGTGGGACACTTGATGTGCCTGGATTAAGGGGTTAATTCTGTGGGTTTTCCTGTTTAATCAATAAAAGACAGAGCTCTGAGGAGGGAGCTCACCTGCAGCTCCTTCTGGATGTGTCACCTCGTCTCTTGGCTGCAGTGGGGACATTGAGCACTTGTATTTCCAATTTAGAGGTGTAAAACTGGAATTATCTGGGGAGCTGTGGAGGGTCTCAGGCTGCCAGCAGCACAGCAGGTCAGCACATCTGTCCCAGGCTCTGCTCAGTGCCCCAGGCCACGGCTCAGGATGGCATCACCCACCTTATGAGCCTTGAGTGAAGTTTTGGGCTGCCTGCACTGGGAAATTGGTGGCTCTGGACAAATTTAGGGGCTGGATTCCACAGTGGGAAACCATCTAAAATAAAATATTTGGTGTTTATGGTAGGGTTGGTGCTGGGAGCCAGCCCAAGGTCCCAAGGTAAAGTTGTTTTTTTGGGTCAGGTTTCTCTTGAATCCCACCCTCCAGCCCAGGCTGCAGCAGGGAAGGGCAGCACTCCTGGTTTTGGGGTCTGGGTCACAGGTGGGATGGCTTGTTCAGGGGGCTGTGCTTTGCCATCAGTGTGATATGAGTTCCTGGATAAGCACCTTGCTGAACTTGGTCCTCAAATACCAGAAATCAGCAGCTCATACACAGATACCACCATGGCCTCATGTGATTTCCTGAAGGCCTGCAGCTTTGGACACTAGAAGACAAAATTACCTCTATTCCCTACCAGGTCTCACAGCTGATATCTCACTGCTGTCTACTCAAAACCCTTAAAATATCTTTTTGGATGCTAATGATCCAATACAAGTATTTAAAACATTCTTGAATACACCATGGGTGTGAGATTATTTTTCTCACCACTCTTAGGGCAGCTGATATTAAATCCATATCAAGAACTATTGCACTTTTTACTGAGTGTAAAAAGGGAAAAATATTACCMTTCATTTGTGTTAGTCTTTCTTTCTAACTACCTTCACTTAATAAGGTATTTTCTTGCRACACAGTGTGTTATATATTCAGTGTTTCACAAAGCATCTCCTGGGAAAAATAACCAGGGAAACGCAATTTTTCGGAACCATCTCCTTTTATTAAGAATAATGAAAAGGAAACAAGAGTCATTCCAGCAGTCAAACATCCTTTTGCACTTTCTGATAGGTCTTTTTATGATCACCGTGTCTCTCAGCACATAACCTGAGCYGCCTGGATTTGTTTGTGTATTTACATTTGTCCTTTTAGTCGCTGYGTGTGGATGACATAGAAGGGACATGTAGTGCATCTAACATCTATATCCAYGCAGAGAGGATGGGAATCCATCAGAAATACTGGACAGGATAATCACAGCAGCGAGGCCTGGCTCCATCACCAGCTTTCARAGCTTGAAAGGAGGGTTCGATTATTTTGCTGGTGCTGTACATCAGTCCCTGGACTCACAATACAACCAGGAGACAGAACAGGCACTGCTTGGGCTGTTGGAATCAATCCCACACCTGCAGGGATAGATCCCAAAGGCCCATTCCTGCCCCCTCTTCCCCTGGGTTTTGTCTCTTCATTATTTCAGTTACAGCACCTCCCTGGTCTGCTGATGGTCCCTCTCTGAYTTGTGTGACACAGTCCCAGTTTGGGATAACACTCTTCCCTCAGTCTCAAGGGATGTGTCAGGGCTCTTGGAACACCAGCTGGCTGCTGACTGCCACCAGCAGGTCCCATTTCCAGYCTTTGGGTCCTCTGAAGCTGTAATTTACAGCCTTGGCAGGTGCTCAGGTTTGTTTTTAAATCATCAGTCATTCCTGAGCAGTCAGAGATGATTCAGACTCACTCTACAGGTTCTTCTGCCAGATATTGATCCTGGGGACATTAATTATCAATTACAAAAGGTTTATTTCTCGCAACWTTCATGGCTAAAAGATCTGCATATTTATTTTGCTGAGTGATTTATTGATGCTTCATTATAAGTTTCATGGAAAACTGCATTTTATAGATGGTGTTGGGAAGAAAAGCCTCCAAAAACTCTACTTCAATTAGAAAAGAGCACTCAAAGAGCAATAGCTTGATATTTCTTTGGTTTGCCTCAAACACTGAAAATATCCTCCAGTGATGCCTGATGATCTTTGCYTTTTATTTTTATTTACCTTTTTATATATTTGTGTAYCCTTTTAAACATTTTCTGTACCCTTAACCTACATACTTATAATTCTTATAACCGAAAAAAATAATTTAATTAAAAAATAATTTAAAATCAACTAAACAAAAAAAACCCAAACATCTTCAATAAAAAAATCAAGGTACCCTCTACTATCTTAAACCTGAGACTCCAACCTTGGTTGAAGTCTTTTCTCTGAAACTTGATAATAATCAAAGCAACACCAGCTCCCCCCTGCCCACTGGGGAACTGTTAAAGCATTTACAGCATAAATTACCACAGTGGATGCAAAATCTCCAGTGCTGCAGGTGCTTCATGTCCCAATTTTCATTAATGAAAGGGCTAAAGAGCCATACCCTGGGACAGTCAGGGGCTAAGGAATGGCTTGGAACATGCAATGCCCTGTGCAAGGAGGCAGCTGGAGCCACCAAAGGTCCCTGTATTCTCTAAAAGCTGCCACACTGATAATCCATGAAAGGGAAAATTAGTATCAGAGTTAAGATGAAAAGGCAATTTCCAATTCCTCCTTTTTGTAGTGTAAATCTACCAAAACTTGTCTTGTTTTTGCAGATTTGGTTGCAAAGGGTCAGAAGGCTCCGTGTGGCCAAAGTGTAATCAGTGACAGAGGCAAGGCTGATATCTTTCATTGCCAGTGAACACCACAATAATAAAAATCTCCATCATTTCCTCTAGCAAAAAACTCTTCCCACTGCACCACACTCTGTCCACTGGCTGTGCTCCTCCACACTGACCATTAAACAGATTTGTGATAACAAGCCTTCAAATGATGTAAGAAAAGAGAGAACAGAGTTATTGGAATCTCTGTAATACAGTAGATGCAGCAATTGCTCAGTGTCCGTTCTTCCCATTTGCATCATTAATTGTTGTCTGATTAAAAATCATTATGAGGCTGAAAACAAGTTAAAACAGAAAAACAAAACCTGCTGTAAAGGAGAGATGGGCCTTTATAAATCACACTGAAAGCACAAACAGATTCCAATCTGCAAACCAGAAATTATTCCACTCTATAAATAGAGAGAAATGAGGATGCCTAGACATAGACCTTCCACAGTCCAAAAGGTTAAAGAGAAGAAATCAATAGAGTCCTGTAAACTGAACAAGGAAAAGAGTGGAAATTCACTYTGTGCTWCGCTGCCATGGAAGTCTGAGCCTCAGAGTTTCGATATTTTCCTCTGTGGAGACCCAGTGAGYAGTCTGGAGAGGAGAACTTCTTGTTTAACACAAACCTGGGTTATTGTTCGTTCTCCTGCTGCTACCTCAGAGAGCTGGTGGCTCTTCCCAACACACAAATTTGCCTCAAACTTGGACCTTGAGATGRAATTCTCAATTCTCTTTTCCCAGGCAATGAGTGACAGAAGAAGAAATGGCTTCAAGATGTGCCAGGAAAGGCTCATGTTGGACATCAGGAAGAATTTCTTCACTGAAAAGGTGGTTGAGCACTGGAAGGGGCTGCTCAGGGAGGTAGTGGAGTCACCATCCTTGGGAGGATTCCAAAAACACCTCAGTGCCATGGTCGAGTCGACAAAGTGCTGATGAGTCAAAGGCAGGGCTGGATGATCTCACAGGTMTTTTCCAACTTAAACAATTCTGTGATCCTGCGATTCTGGAAGGAATGTAAATATAATTTTTAGGGACAGCATATTAATGTAAATAGATGTACAGAGCCACCGAAAGGTTAATAATCCCAGTACAAAAATTCTTAGACAAACTCTCCTGCAGTTGAGCTGTTAGCAGAGCTATTAAATTTAATTGCAGGATAATTACACTGCCATACACCTCGCTGACACCCAGATATCCACACACAGCACAGATCTCACCCAAGCACGAAAAATTCGGGGTTTTGCCTCAGGTGTCACAAGCTCCTGCAGCCTGGTGTGCTGCTGCCTTCCCAAACGGGCTTCATCCTGCCCCAAACGTGCTCAGTGAGAGGAATGACAGGGAAATGCCTTTACAAACAGTGGGGTCAGCTGGGAGATAAAGCCAGGTACTGATAGGTGAAAGGAGCAGTGGGAGGAACCATAAATTCCAGAGGAATTCCACCCATTGGCACAGACTGTTACTATCCCAAGGCAGGGCTAAATCACTGGACTGAGAGAAAAAGAACAGAGAATGTCCAAACAATGAATGAAATGGGGGGGAAGCACATTAGAAGGGGGTCTGTGTTAGGGGATTTGTGTTAGGGGATTTGGGSAGTCTGTACCTCTCAAGTACCTCAGCCAGTGGGGAAAGTGAGGGAAATGCATCCAGGAAATTGGGATAAAAGAGGCTGCACCCTCCAGCAATTGGAGAGACCCCATGGAAATGTCCCACGGCCTCTCCCTTTATTTGAATAAAATTACAGGACTCCTCTGTCTCCTTCCTGGACATAAACCTCTGGAGTTTGTGGATTAATTTTCCCAACACTCAGGAATACACTCAGAGGTTCAGCACTAATGCAAAGGGGGTCAAGCTGCTTTGCAAAGCAGGGGTGAGGAGCAGGATAAGCTGTGGTGACACTGTTTGCTGTGAGGAAACCTAATACACCTGGTAGGCTTTGTGGGCTTGGAGCCAAAGCAAACAGCCCATCTCACCCTCCAGGATGGGTCAGATATTGCTGTGTTCTCCTGGGGGAAGCTGCTTCTCCTCAATCGCTCTCTTCATGCAAGCAGCGAGCACAGAAATGTGGTTTGGTGCTTCCAGACCATGGGCCATGGAGATTGAAAAGCTCCACATGGCTTCCCAGAGCAGGAGGTGTTTTTGGGGAGGGAGCAGCCCCAGGGAGGGAGGGTTTGGCCACAGTTTTTGGGAAGTGTCAGCACTGCAGGGCCGGGCAGTGACCCCACATTTCTTACAGAGGGCACCCCTGGTAGARCTCTSYRMCTCCCTCYGGGCTTTCATTGTATGGTTTTAAAYAAACAATTACATTTAAATAGAGKAKATGGGTGAGAGCAGCCACTTYGCCAGGAACTCASCGAGCTCAYCCATTCTAGAATGTGAATGCATGTGGAATTGGTATTTCCTTGGGGCAGCCCCCAGCAGACCTTCTGCCCCTGCATTGAGTGGGAGCAGAGGATTTGCTCCATCTCCTGTGGTCACCCAGGGCATTTCCATCCCCTCCTGCCTTTCCCAGTGCCCAGCCYGTGGTGACTCAGTGGACATTGACCTCCACCCCTGAGCCATTTCTCACTGGACTAATTGTGCAATGCACGGAAAGAAATTTCTCCCTGATCCCTGTGGGAATCCATGAAAGCCTTGAAACTCTGCTGTCGTTTGCTTTGACACAGGTTAAGGCAGGTACAGCAAACCCTACTGCTGTAATTTTGGCATCTGGATTATTTTGCCACCAGGACCCACTGCTGGCTGAAGGTGTTGTCAGCATCCATTAAATCCTTCTCCATATTTTCATCCCCCCAGCTACTGCATTTGATCCTTAAGTGAAAGGACAAAACACTGCTGAGTATTACACACTGTGCTGGGAACTCAATTGCTCCTTGGTCAATCTGACATGAGTCAAATAAATGAAAACCCAAAGGAAATGAAGTGAAAAGGAGAACTCGGCCCGTGAGTGTGCCCACAGTGGGTGAGGACAAAGCAAAGTGGGGCCACAAAAGGGAATGAGAGAGGGGTAGGTTTTCTCCACACTGTTTGTTTGAATAAGCTGCTGCAATAAGGATACGTGGAGTGGTGATTTCATTGCAGAAAGCATTTGTGAGAGTATAAAAAATGTGATACCAGGGGTTTTAGGAGGAAATGAGGGGTTTCTGCGAGGTAGTGGTATTGATAAAATGGGATTTGGGGTGAGTAAGAGCAGGGGGAGGGTTCCTGCTGCCCGTGCAGGGAACTCAGGCAGAGATTGCAGTGTAATTTGGGGTGTCCACACTCCCTGCTCTCTGCATGAGGCACAGGACACCAACTACTGGAAGTTCAGATTTTCTCCATTTTGGCCCCAGAAGTCACCCAACCTGCTGYTTTTCCCTTTCTGTCTCACAAGCTGGTTTTGTGATCACAGAGTCTCCCTTTATCCCTTGGCCCACCCTTCCTTTAAGCTAAATGGTAACTAAATTAAATAAATAAATAAAACAAAAATGGTAACTGAAGCAGCTTTTCTACCCAATGCCTGTCTGTTCAGCCTGAGAAACCCCTTCTCCAGCCTGAATCCCAATCCAAGCTCCTCCTGTGGCATGTGGACGTATTCAGCTTCTTAAATTGATTATTTGCAGCTGATAATTCTTGAAATAATTCTCTGTCTGCCCATCCCAAAATTCTATGTCTGGGATCGAATCTGATTTTTTTTTTCTTCCTACCAGTGCTCTGGAGGTTTGAGTGCCAGCTACAAATTTTAAATACCTCACAAAGCTGTGTCTCCAATTTGGTTGGCAATATCAGCTTTGCTCTCTGAGAGCTCTTCACACAGCCCAGCGTTCCACAAAGGGGATGGGGAGGGTTATGGACAGGGAKAGCTCGTGTGATCTGGGTATTTTATGTAAATGTGGAGTCTGGCTTCACAAAAGCAATTAGGATCCTGCGTGTGGTGGACTTCATTACATGCATAAGCTCCTGCCCGCTGCAAATTTGTGGGGAAATGTTGCATTTTCTTGAGTTTGTTTGTCAGTGGYRTCTGTGTGTGTTTATTTCATGTTKGYACATGCAGAGCATGAGGAGCACAAGGCACGAACAGCCGGGATTTTGCCCACACTGCCCTTGCACACARGAGCATCAGGTGGGAATTTTATGGGTTTTATGGCCCCTGGATGTTTGCAGCTCATGTAAAACTGCTCCTCAAGTTGGGATAATTGCAAGGACTGCCCACATTATCAATAACCCTACATGCCCATATTCCTGCACCTTTAATTAAATATTATAAACYCTTCAAACCTCTGCTTTTGCAGGGTTGGGATGAGGATCTCCTGAGCTGCCTGGAGCTATCCAGAGTTTCTGATTTAWCCCCAGGGCTGAGGAAGGACCTGAGGGCCAGCATGCACGTGTGGTGTGTGCTTGAACAAAAACTCAGCTTCTGCTTGGAAACTCTGCCTCAGCCTGGCAAAACAGCAAACAGGACAGCTGTGGAGAAARCACACACAGGAATGAGCCCCAAAGATTGATCCTATGCAAAACCTACAAAAGGAGTGTTCAGCCCTCCACAGCAGGGTTGAAATGGTAGAAGGGGCAGAGCTTTATCACTTAAATCTCTGGTTTTTTTCAGGCCCTTGCCTTTTCAGCACTTAGATGTGAATCTGCCCCTGGGATCCTGCTGATTTCTCAGTGGAATAAATGCCACAGCTGTAAGCAGGGATTGCTCCAGCTCYTGGTAGGTGCAGGGGATTGAAGGCACAGGTCTTTGGGGAAGCAGAAACAGATGGTGATCATATTAATGGTGATTTCCTGGAGAGAACCTGCACCTCCTGGGCCATGTGGTGTTGTTCTACAACATTCACTGTGTGATACAGACTGAGAAGTCAAAAATCTGTTTGCCATGAGGGTGTACACTTGATGTTCTGGGAATACAGGTCGTTCTGCMTTCATCTCTGGGTGTTTCTGTGTTCATCAAATACACACAACTGTGGTACAGTGGAGAGAAAAACACCTTCCCTCTCTCCACAAAGACTGAAAATGCTGCAAAAATGGAGAATTTTTGGAGAATCCAGAGAATCGGTGCTAATGGGGAAATCACCGACTCCTTGTGTCACCAACATTTCCCCTGGTCCTGCATAAGTGGTTGGTCAGAGAAGGGATTTTTGGCTAAAATCACTCACAGGCTTTCAGCTGAGCCAGGGGCTCCAGCCAAGCAGGATTTATCAGGTATGAACACTTTGTACTGTATTACAACATCCAGGCCTCTGTGACTGGATCTGGAGGCAAACCAAGACAATAATAATAATAATAATAATAATAATAATAATAATAATAATAATAATAATAATAATAATAATATATATAAATGAATAAAAATAAAAATAAAAATAAAAATAAAAATAAAAATAAAAATAAAAATAAAAATAAAAATAAAAACAACCTGTGTCGATGGTGAATGCACTGAACAATAAAGGGTAAAAACCACCTTCATGATTTCACTCACAGCTCTGCCCTTCAGCTGTCCCTTCCCTCTCCCTGTTGCCTTCACTCCACCTCTCTGTTGATGGATTAGGAGCACAATAAATCACGTGCAGCCAGCAAYGAGCAGAGCAAGCAGGGATCTGCARTGGAGTGGGGCTGCTTTACATGAGCAGGGCACTTACTGGAACCTGCTCCAGATTTACTCAGCAGCTCCGAGTTCACACTGCAGGGATGGCTGGCCATGCACACCCGGAGCAGTGATGTCTTTGCAAAAAATGAACAGTTTCAATGGAATTGCTGGTAAATTTTCCATGGAATTGCTGGTAAATTTTCCATGGAATTGCTGGTAAATTGTCCACAGTATTGATGTTGGTGCTGGGTCTCTCTGCTTTTGTCTTTTAAACCATCCTCAACAGAGGCTGAGATAACAGAGAGATGCCTGGGATAAATAAACAGTGGTTTAGGAATGGAGCTGAAGAGATGAACTCAACCCCATCGTTTTCCTTCTTTTTTTGTTTTGTTTTGTTTTGTTTTTTCATCTTGACCCAGAGGAATAGATGCCAACAAAGCTGCTGGGAAGTAGACAAGTGGGCTCTCAATAAACCACTTTTCCAGCACTGCTCAGAAAATTTCGGGCCTGTGGTGGTCAAAGCAGATCTTCACTGCTCTCTGGCCTCCCCTTCACCAATTTCCTGAGTCTTTGCCTTGAGAGGAAAAACATCTTCCTTCTTCCTCTCCAAAACAACAATAATAATGAAATGCAGTTGTCCTTAAGGTTGCTTAGGAATCCAGACACTGGTGTGCAGTGTCCTGCAAAAGTCTATGTCACAAAGACATTGGATCCACATTGACTGAATATCTTCTAGCAGAAGGTGTTGTGTACCTGTCCTGGTCAATCCATGTTAATTAAATTGTTATCAACTTACTAAAATTTCCTTTTAGAAATGCTTGGGTTTGGATTTTTACTCCTTTTTTTTTTTTAATAGAAAATTGCAGCTTCTGCATACTGACAAATTTCCCTGTGAAAACGTTAACCTTCGTCATTTCTTTAATAAAGGAAGGGGAACTGCAGCAGTTTAATTTGCTGTTTTGAAACCTGGGTGTTTCAGTTGGCTCAACCTGAGTAATGTATTTTTAATGTTTTATTTATTACCCTCCTGGATCTGCTTCAGTGCCAATCCATATATCTCCTGTGAGGCTGGCACGTGGAATTTGGGCCTTGGCCATCTCCTGTGCCCACAGMACTGCCCTTGCTGGCTGCAGCAGCTTTTCCTCTGCAGGGAATTTCCCTGGGATGGAGTGGGTGATGCTTTTTTGGTGACACGTGCCTGAGGTGCCTCCCCTGCTCTTTTTGCCACGTCTCTTGTCCCTGTGCTGGTCAGTGCACCCTCACTGCAAAGCTCTCAATTATCTGAAACTTTTAAAATTCTGCAAAAACCCCAGACTTGGCCGAAAGGTTAAAGTTAGGGCAGCACACCCAGCTAGGAAAGTTTTCCATGTTGTAACCCTGTGTCAGGCTGAAACACAAACCTGGAGTGTTTTATGGCTTCTGGTGCCTTCAGTACCCAGACCTGCACTTCTGCAGATATTTGACTTAATTTTTTTTTTTAATCAATAGATGATCTCAAGTTGCCTGAGGTTTTTTCCAAGACCAGAGCCAGGCCATGATTGGCTGGACCCACCCTGTTGTGGTTTCACCTTGTGCCCCAGGATCACCCCAAAGCACTCTGCTGACACCACCAAAGGGTTTTGTGGCATTCCCAAAGATCCTGAATGAGGCACCTGCACCAAACACAGACCTTGGTCCTCTTCAAATGGAAAATTCATGTTCCATAGCTACTCAATACCTCATGGACAGACATGGCACCTCTTTTGATGAGTCTTTAYCAAAGACAATGGTAATTACAGATTCCAAAGCCAGTCTTGCTGATATCTGTTTGCTCCTTTATCTGTCACAGCAAGAATGTGTCACAAGGACTATGCCCAAATGACATCCTCCCAAAGTGTGCTGCTGGATGCTCCCTGAGGAATCTGGCCACCAGGAAACACAAGGAGTGCCTGGTTTGTGTGGAAAATGGGCCACCTAAGGAACACAGTGATTCCAGGTGGGTTAAAAACCAAATGTGTTATTACTGTGCATGAGCAGGAAGTGAGAGGCTTTGGACAATTTATTTTCARTGGCTCAAGCCTTCAATTGACCCATCACTCACTCAAGAGCTGGCAGAAGAAGGAAAAATAATCCACTTTTTTGTGACAAATTGAAGACTTCAATAGATAGATGACAAACCAGAGGCTGAATTTTGCTCTGGGCTATGCAGGGACAAACAGTTCACAAATACCCCTCGTGCTGAGTGGGTCACCCAGACCCCATCCCTGTAAACAGAACAAACAAGGAGCCTGCTGACCCCCCTGTGGCTGTCTCTGCTGACTTTATATCACCCTCAGATCTCCCTGCTTTGCCATTCCATCCCTCTTCCTTCTCCCAGCAGAATGGCTGCTGCCTCTCCAACTAATTCACTTTCTCTGCTTCACTGATTGTACCTGGCATCCTCTCCCATATCTTCACCTGGGCTTTCCTTTAATTCTCCCTTCTCTCTGACTTGCTCAGAATATGTTCTCCGTGGTATTAAGGATGGATTTACTTCTGAGCAGGGAAAACTACAAAGTCATGAAAATCCTTTACAGTTCTAATTAGACTTGAGTAATGTGTGCAGACAGCCAGCCTTACCTGTACCAGTAAACGGAGGATTTGGGAATCCGAGAGCCTTTTGCTTTATTACTCTGTGGAGAGCTGAGAAACTTTCTATTTAATTATTACCAGGAACAACGTAGGCGAGGAACAACTGCCATGGCACAGTGCTGTGGGCACRGGGAGCTTAAATAGAGGATTTTGGGATCAGCCAGTCCTCCTGGCTTGTTGGGCCTCATTTTTCTCTGACTTCAGACAAGTCTCTTCCATTTTTCTGCCCCTGAGTCTTTGCATGTGACAGGAAAGAAAAATGCTCATGTGCCTGGTGTGGTAAACGTGGGAAGGGTTTTAGGAGGTGGCAAGCTTGTCAGGAACCTTGGCACAAAAATGAAGGATGTCAGAGAAGGCAGCAGAGACCCCACAGGTAGATTTTTTCTTCCCCAAAGAATTCCCACAAGAGCTCATGCGAGGCAGTTTATTTTGTGTTGTAATGCCTTCATTTTCCATCTCTAAAGTGGGCACTACAGGCAATACTTTCATTTTTTTGTTGCATGTAACCAAGACTAGAACCTTGATGGAGCCCTGAAGCTTTGAAAATTAAATGCTCTGCCACCCAGTAAGCTGTTTTCTTCACCAATAAACAACTTTTTCTGGTAATGGAACAAACGTAGACAAGAATGGATCTGAAAGGAAGGGTGTTAATAGGTTAAAAGGAATCCTCCCACCTCTCCAGGGGGGAATGCACATTTATCTGAATTGGCTGATTGGAGTTGGTTATGGAAATTAATTGTTAATATCTACACATGCTTTATTCTGTTACAATGAAGTCACAAATCAAATTAGGACAAAGATTTCTCTTTAATTTCTCTGCTTTTCTGCTCCTTCTTTTTCAATTACTRCACTTTATATAGTTTTTCATCTAGATCTGACAGCTTATTAACAGCCTTGAAACCCACAAATTTGCGTTTTTTTTAAAGCCCACAATGAGAAGAATTGCAAACAGCCCATCAATGTATATATTTCTTCTGTATTTCTGGTGACAGATATTTACACCTTACCTTCAGTCTCTCCCCAGTCGAGATTTGGGCAAATCCAGCTCCTTTCTTTACAAGGCTGAGCTCTAACAAAGTCACACACGGGGGGCAAACACATCACCACAGCTGGGTTTTGTTGTTTTATGTGAGATGCAGACATTTAAATGGATGGTGGAGGGGAGCAGAGCTCCTGCAGCACCACGGGAGGTGAATATTCTCCTCTCCTGACCTGCCTAAATACAGGAATTTAAAGGAAATGGTGAGAAGAGCAGGCCAATGTTTGCAGCAGATCTTAGCCAGGTTTTCCACAGAAAAAGCTCAAACAGGGAAATGCTGTGTGAGTGCAGCCATGGGATGATGAACACTCACAGGATAATTTAGATGTAGAAAGCACTCTGAGGAACACAATTTCCCCCAATTTCCATTGCAGCCAGGCTGGGGGGAGAGAGCTCTGTATGGTGGTGTTTGTGCCCTGAGAACAGCAAGGCTTTCCCAGGGACACAGCAATTCCCTGTGCCAGGATTTTGGGCATTTTTGGAGTGAGAACCTGTTCCCTTCATGGAAGGGGATGTCACAGTTGGACAAAGGACCTCAGCAGATCAGATCATGCTCCTTCCCTGCTCTAAGGCTCTTTTATTTCCTCACTGATAAATTCTTCTTCCAGCACAGCAGCCCTCACTTTTTTTCCCTATTCCTTTACTATCCCCGTGGGCATTTTCATTTGAATTTCTGATTTTTTGGGACTCCAGCTGATTCTTTAGTCAGGTGAACTCACGTATRCAAGAGAAGTTGGGAAATAACTGGAAATAAGAAAACTCAAGGTCGATTATTTGTGACCGTGTGACAAAGCTTGTTTGTTTTCCTAACTGCCTTGAAATCTTCAAAAAGCAAAGTGCTCTGCCCTTTCAAATCATGCTTTATAACAAATTCTCTGTTATAATCAGATTTTTGTTTGCTAAAATGAGAAGGGCTGTGAAGGAGASGCGAATTATGATTTTATCTGCCTTGTGGGCCCCAAAATCAGCAGCCAAGGTGAATCTCGAGGGTCCTCTGCTGCAGCCAGGGATCTGAATAACCCAAGAGGAAATACGGGGAGAATTTATGAAGGGATTTGAGGTTTTGTGTTTCACAGTTTAAGCTGCTTGAGAACTGAGAAGAGTCTCCTGAAATGTAGGTTCTTCCTCATTTATCTACTCTAATTATTCTCACTTTTTTTTTTTTTTTTTTTTTTTTTGGAAGCATAGGGTGGCAGTCTCAGAGAGGCACAAACCTGGGCCAGACAGATGAGGATCCAGCTGGTTTTGTGTTCTTTGTGCATCAGTCCTTTCCCCTGGTAATGTGGGAACTTGGGCTGCCCTTGCTGGCCCTCAATAAATCTACATCTTCTTGAAGAAGCACATTTCCATGGTAAATCAGCACTTTTTTGGTRAAAAAAAATATTTTTGCACTGGTACAGGATGCCCAGAGAAGCAGTGGGTGCCCCTGGATCCCTGGCAGTGCCCAAGGCCAGGCTGGACATTGGGGCTGGGAGCAGCCTGGGATGGTGGAAGGTGCCCCCATGACAGGGGGTGGAAAGATGATCTTTAAGGTTCCTTCCAACCCAAAGCATTCTGTGTTTCTATTTGTCATTTTCTCTCCAGCTGTGTCCTTGATCCCACTTTTCCATGTTTCTTTGGAGGGCACAAAGGACACAAATCTTGTGTGTTCCAAGGAGAACTGATTGTTACCAATAATGCCAGGATCAATGAATTCTGTGGCTGCAGTGAAGGACTCTGAGCTCTGACATGGCCAGAAGAGCAGCAGAGCTCCCATCTCCTCGTGTTTGTTTGATCCAGAGCTTTGGGGTGTGTTTAAYGATCGATTCCTCTGTAAAACAGCACAGGAGGAAAAGGACATCTCACTCRTCCAGCAGTGAGTTTTTCACTTCTTTGCTAACTCACTCCCTTGACATTTACTCTCATGTTCTGCTTGATGGTGAAAGGAAGATCTGTGCTCACAATCACCTGCTTTGCATGCAAGGACAGGATTTTTCGGGGTTACACCATCACATTTCCTCCCTCAGACCAGTTTAGAGAGACAACAGAGAATTCTGGCTGAACTGAGAGAAATCTTTGGAGAGCAGACCAGTGCTGGGCTCACCCAGTTGTTTTGTGCTGCTGCAAGATCCTGGAACAATTGCACAATTAGACATGCAGAAGTATTTGAGCAGCAATACCCACTCACAATGGAGCAATTAAGACAATTACTGTGTGTTTTATGTAACAGGACAAATGGATCTCACTCTTAGAGTCTTTGAAAATCTCCTATAAAAGCTCTAATAATGCATTAATATATTAATCCTTCTAATCCTGTCAAACTACCCGAGTGTTTCTGTGGAGGGGCTGACAGGAGATCTCAGTACTGAGAGGAACAGCAGCAAACACTTTGCTAGAGCTGCTTTTTTAAACATTTTAACCATGTCAGGTGCTGGAAATCCCAGTGGCTTGGTGGCTGAAGGGTGGGAATGGTTGGGGTTGGAAGGCATCTGTGAAGTTTATCTTGTCCAGCCCCTGCCAAAGGTTCGTCAAAGCAGGATTACATCCAGGCAGGTTTGGAATAGCTCAGAGGAGACTCCGCAAGGGACAAGGGAGAGGAGAAACTTAGAAAAGACTCTCTTGACCTTGGAAAAGGTTCCCTGATTTGTGCATGCTGCCATTCCTATTCCAGTAAAAACACAACGATTTCTTCTGAGCCACAAACCTAAAGGGAGAGGGGCTGTGGCCAGGGGGGATCCAGAGGGGATTGGTGACCCAGAACTCCCCCAGCAGAGCCTCTCCCTGCCCCTCTCAGCATAGGCACAACCTGCCACCTCTGCAGCTCAGATATTATGGAGAACTGAGCTGAGGCTGAACTCTGGGAGATAGGCCAAATATCCAGTCAAGAGGTAAAAATAAAAGCAAATGTAAATTGAAAAAATTTTTGTAAAAAATCAAAGGTAGAGGCACCACAGCTGCAGTATCATGGAGGAAGGAGACAAGAGAACTGTGTTTCCATTTACTCGTGCTTAGGTCAGATGTAAGAGGTTTCCCTGATTCTCCATTTTCCATTTTTTCCATTTGCAATACATGTTAATCATGTGCCTGTGTGTCCTTCTCTTGAGCAAAGCTCACATTCCCAGAGCAGTGTCAGGGGAGAGGATGCTGGTTTGGATATACAAGTTCTTAGCTGTTTTATTTCTTTTTTAAATCTTGTCTGTTACTCTGCTCCAGCTGCAGTCTCTCCCCACATGTTTATCTTTGATTCCCAACATAACTCCRAATTAGTTTTAACTCTCCACCCACCAGACTCCTGATGCCTCAAAGCTTTGGTAACTCCTCAGCAAGTTGTTCACCTGTTGTAGGATAACAAACTCTTTTCTGCCTGGCGTGGCAGCGCTGAAATCTCAGTGTGAAGCCTTTCTCACAGAGCCAGCCTCACATCTCCCAGCATCCCAAAACTGACAATCACATTTCTACAATAACATGCATCTCACTGATACAAGTAGCTCATTAATAGCTCTTAATTGAGACGAGACTCAATGGCTAAGCAGCCACTTGGARGGGATAATGGGTGTGAGGTGAGTGACCCCTGCTCAGTCTTTGAGGGATTTCAGAGTGCCTGGATTTTCAGAAGAGTCTGGGGAAATTAGACTCAAAATAGCTGTTGTATTTCACTGAGAATGGGATACCTGGGCTAGCTCAGAAAAAAAAMCCCAGATCTTAATTTTAATTTTTTCTGCATTTTAGGTCTTGATCCAAAAGCCAAGGCTAATGTTTCTTTCCCTAATTTAGAGGTTCATGGATCCCTTAAGGCCTGTGAATTATGTAGATGTGAGTTTAGTTGGGGCTAGTTAAGTAAAGGTCTGCCTTAAAACCCAGGGCACCCACAAGCAGAGGCTGTGCTTTCTGTATTTTCCCAAAAGCACAGGGTCAAAGAAAAGCCTTGGAATCCAGACCCTGCATGGTATGAGAGGATCCCTCTATKTCAGGAGCCACTTGAGTGGAAAATGCTGCCCTGACCCTCACCTGGGCTATTTATGCTGATTTGCAGCAGATGAGTGTCTGCCTCTCTCTGCCTAAATATTKCAGACTCACATTCAGCAGCCAGACAGCGAGATGGAGAGGTGATGCCCTTATCCCGTGGAAATTTTTTGAAGGGAAAGTTTCTCAACAGGACACCAAAGTTTGTGCTGAGGGATTGTGTGAAACTGCTCACAGAAATGCAAAGGAGGGTGGGAGAACCGTGCCGGGGGGTGCAGACCCTGTCCCTGTGAGAKCAGCCTGGAAAATCAGCAAGGAAAAGCTCTGCCTATGATCCTGGAATGAATCAGGAGTGGAG
>NW_026624027.1:151795-163070 GCF_030028575.1 Malurus melanocephalus
TAAAATCCCTTTTCCAAACAGCTCCACGGGGCAATCCCCCGGCAGGACGGGGCTCAGAGCAGCCGCAATCCGGGCTGTGAATCAGCCAGGGCTCCGCAGGGATTGGGAAACCGGGGCTGATGATTCAGTGTTAACAAATCTCTCCCTGCCAGGAGCGGGTTTTGACACCCGACTAGGTTTGGCACACACAGAAATTGTGTTTCTGCAGCTCCCTTTGAGTGCACGCTGTGGGAGGGATGGAGACCTCGGCTCCTGCCTCTGATGGCAGAAGGTGTTTACGAAAATTAAGGTTATCGATTGCAGCGATTCTTCTCAATCAGCCTATTAATGCTCGTTTTATGTAACAGGACAAATAGATCACAGTGTAAAGTCTTTGAAAATCCCCTGTGAAAGCTGTAATAATGCTTTAATGTATTAATCCCCTTAATCCTGTCAGACTCCCAAAGAATTTCTGTAAAGGCTGACAGGAAATCTCAATACTAACAGCAGAACCAGCAGCAGACACTTTTCAATAGGTGGTTTTTAACTATTTGTCAGTCTCCTGGCCTTACAACACTCCTGAGCAGGCGGTGAGGGAACCGCAGTTTGTGCAACCCAAGGAAGGATTTCCAGCAGTTTTCTGGGTTTGATTGTCCCTTAATTTACATCATGTTAAATCAAAGCTGCTGCTGGCTGTCCACGTGAGGCTGAGGGTCAGCATTTTGCATCCTCTTTTCCTGCATCCCCCTCGTTTTTGCTGTGCTCCTTTGCCTTTTTCACCTTCCCCTTGTGTCCCCATGGATGGTGATGCCCTCTCTCCTGGATTTTGACAGCATCCCACGCTCCTGTGGGCTCCACATGCTCTGCAGGCTGCCTCTGGAGGCTACAGGATGGAAACGCTCTCTCACAATGCCCAGGTGTGTCTTTACCCAAGTGCTCGAACGCAGAGAATAACTTTGAAAAGGGAAAAAAATCAGATAGTGAAATGTTAGCACTGTAATGGCAGCGCTGCTTTGAAAGGTGGCACCTCCACTCCCAGGCGTGTTCTCAGCAGTCTGTAATTTAGATGGAGTTGAAGCATTTAGGCTGTAGGACTTTGTTTTTCTCCCTTCACCTTTTCTTTAACTCGTAAAGAAAATGACATTCCGTGTAAAATGTAATAACCAATAATGAATCCTTTAAAGAGCAACATTATCTTTTCAGCACACATTTCCCCTGCACCTCTCCTAATTATTTGATTAAATGTGTGCCTTAGTAGGTGTAGTGTTTGCTGGAGTGATCAGGGTGAATTCATTTTCCTTGTAGTGAACAGGAGACAGGATATTTGGGGATCCTGTGCAGTTACGTGCCTTTGTGGTAGAGGAGGCAAAAACAATGACAGCTTTGCTCTATCACAACAGCCCATGTATTAACTCCAGCTCTGCTCTGGATTTTGTTTACAGCACTGCAAATGGGTGGTAATTCCAGGAAATCAACAGGCTTGGTTTAAACATAAAATCAGAAACTGTGTGTTTGAACATAAAATCAGAGACTGCGTGTTTGAACATAAAATCAGAGACTGCCTATTCCTCCCTGCCATTCCTGGCACGACTGGTTGTCCCAGAACCTTCCTGGCCAGCTGTTCCAAAAGAGACTCTTCCACTTGAGGTAAAACCAGTGGAAGTTTAAGCCCTTCCTCAGTATTCATAGAATTATCACATCACAGAGTGGTTTAGTTTGGGTTGGAAAGGATTTTAAAGACCATGGGCATGGTCTTCCCCTATCCCAGGCTCCAAGCCCTGGGGATGTACTGGGATCCACCCACGGGACACCCCCACCACGGGAGAGTGCAAACACAATGAAGAGAGACTCAGGGATGCCTGTGAAGTTCTGTAGCATCATTTATTAATCTCTGCTTTGGTGTACATGATGTGCAAAAGTGTACAATTTAAAGGTTTTCATGTAAAGATCAATGTTTTCCCTGGGTAGGCAGAATAATTATTTTCTGACAAGATTAAACTGTGAGTCACCACCAAAAGACAAAGCTGCCATCCTGAGAGGCAGCTCCGAGTGCAGGATCTCCATCTCAGCTCTCTGCTGCCCCAGAACAGGAGGCAGAACCTTGCTGGGGTGTGTTGTCTCCCCACTCTCCCCAGCAGACTGAGTGGCTCAGCCTGACTCATGCATTTTCCACTTTATCCTGTGCATTGATAGTTTATTCCAGCTCCTTTTGCAAGAATAGCATTCAACATTTTCTTGCTTAATGCCTTGGCAACAGCATTTTTTNAGCATTTTTTCCCTTTTTTTTTTTTTTTTTTTTTTTTTAAGTAGTACAAGATGCTGTGCCAAGAAAAATCTAATGCTCATCCAGAAAGGATTAACTGGGTATCATAGCAATATCCTCCCGTTTACCCACAGAAGAATGGAAACAGTTTCCTTTTGTGCAGCACATTTGAGAGAGTATTTCACCTCAACTTTTATGTTGAGACTGTTTGTAGTCCAGAGATAAGTCTTGGCGAGGAAATCGATAATAATTCATGCGTGCACGACTCGCATCAGCTTCCACAGGACATTAGGTTTTGTATTAACATAAGTGAAAATTGGAAAGTTCCTTTTTCAACAGAGTAGAGATAACTGCTGTTAAACGCTGCTCCCACGTGCGTGTGAGTCCCACACGAGGAGGCAGAGCATGAAACGGGGCTTTGTAGGAGCATTGTTTCCTACAAGAGCTTTGCGCTGCGAAAAGAGCTTCCAAAAGATGGCATCAGGAATTCCTGACACAGACCAGCTTCGTTAGAGACGCCCAGGGATGGAGGATTCATCTGGAGAATTGTAAATGACCAATTTGTCATTACTTTCCCCCTGTTGATCAAATAAGGAGGAGAAATCAGGGAGTTCGCAGGTCCGGGGCTGAAAGGGAAGGAATGTCTCTTTGGTACCATAAAATGTCTCTCTAATTAGTTGGAGAAAGTCAACAGAATGTAGAATTTAATTCAGAGAAAAWAGCAGATGAAACACAGGCAGTGCTGGTCTAGGGAGTACAGACCCCCCAATTGTTTTAAATAAAACCTCTGCTGCCCCTGACGCTTGTGTTCACTGGGCTACCAAAGGATGAAATAAATTATATTTGTGGTTAAAAGGATAAAAGATAAAATATGGAGTCTTTCACCGTTTTGTGGTGGGTTTAAAATCCGGGCCAGGTTTGCARTGATCTGTGACAGGTCAGTTCTGTAGCTCAGGTTTATTATGCTGAAAATCTGCACTGCCAGGCATATTCCRACATGAAAGCAAAGTTCTGCTGCTGCTGGAATTGAAACCAAAGTGAAACAATTTTTTCCATCAGTAAATGCTCACACTTTCCTTCCCTAAAATATAAAAATAAATAAACCAATCCATCAAGATTCCCTCCAAGGTGCAGAGGCAAGTGTAGCTCCCAGTCCCAGTTTTGTGCTCCTCGCTCTGAGGAGTGGCAGTGACAATCCCATGAGCAGCCCTGTCCCACCTCAGCCTTCCCTCTCAGATGTGTGGGCACGAGTGTTTCATTTCTTTGGAGAGGGTTTTATCCCTCTGCCAGGTAGGTATCGGGTGAGGTTTATCTATTTTATCAAATAATGAAAAACCAGAACWCTCTGGAATCTGTTGTTGACCCAACTGGCACAAAGTATTTCTCTCTGAGCTCCTCTTTTATTGATGGAAACTCTCAATCAGAAAAGCTGTTCCTTGGCTTGGTGTGAGCTGGCTCATTTGTCATCGCTCCCACCAGGGAAAGCAGGGGCAGAACAGGCTCTCAGGGCTCTGCTCTGACCCCAAACTGGGGTTGTGGAATGGGTGGGGGAAACCTCATGGTGATATTCCCCGTGTTCAGCTGCTGGCCAGGCTGGGACTTTGCAGAAGGTGAACTTTGCTCCCATCTCACCTTTGTACCTGGGGCACGTTGGCAGTGCTATCTGAAATATCTACAACTTTAAAATTAGGTTCTTCATGGAGATACCCCAAATCTTCCATGAAGAAAAAAAACATAATCCATATCCTTCATTACTTTTGAAAACCCTGGCTCTGGATTTTCACTCTGCTGCAGATTTCCAAGCCCAACAGCCACTCGACCAAAAAGAAAACTCTACTCATGAAATCATATGATCCTTCAGTGGAAAAGTATTTATGGTACAGAGATGATCAGTTCTGTGGTATATTTACACTAATTGATAGAAACATGCATGTGGGGATATATATTTACCTCAGTAATTATATGCTTCCTGGTGCTCTGAGAAGCAAAAAAAGCACACCAAGAATAATTCAAATAAGTATTAAGGCCTTGACACAAYTTGTGTTGCAGTGATGTGGTTTTCTAAGTGCAAAAATCTCCCCAGCTCTTTGGTATGTCATGAAGGAATAATGAATGCAAATGCTGTTGATGACAGTCATTAAAATTCTGCAAATGAAAAATGACTCACCCCTTCGTTAATCCCAGCCCATTGCAGAGGGAACCTGTGAATGCCTTTGTCAGTGACACTGGTAGATTTGGAAAGCTGAGAAGAAGGTTTTTGAGCAGCTTTCCTGTTCCTGGGAAACTTTGTCCTTGTGTGGTAGGAGGTTTTCTGGCTGCCAGGATGATGATGATGATGATGATGATGATGATGATGATGATGATGATGATGATGATGATGATGATGATGATGATGATAAAAGCCATTTAACCACCTTGAGGTATGAAATGCCTCCAAAAATAAAGTCTGGGTGTGACAGAGGGGAATGGAGGGGTCAGTGAGGTGCTGATCATGATGATTAAGAAAAAAATACCACCTGTGCTCCTGAGGGAATTCGGRGCTCCATTGTGCTGGCTTCTAAATAAAGTGTCTCTGGAGGGATTGTAATATGAATAGGGAAGACTGACAAAACATGAGAACTATTTTAGGGATGGAGGGTTGAAGAAGGGAAGGATTATTATTCTTGAAGCGTTTTGGAGCCCTGCAGGCAGGCCAGCACCTCTCTGGTGTTCCATCACAGTGGGTCTCAGCCAGCCAGGGGTGCCCACAAGGAAAGGGAGATGGGAAAAACGGGGAATTTGGGAAACTCCCTTTGGAGCACAGTGTCTTCACTGTGGTGGGATGTTTCTCCATAACTGTGGTGGTATAAACATGCCAGAAACTGGAGGCCAAGTTGGCTGGAAGMAGCAGTAGGAATAATTTGTCTTTGACAGAGCTAAAGTCCTTCATTTTCATTTAATTGGATAACGTGAGCTACAACCTTGCGATTTGCTAATTTGTTGCACTGGAATATGATTAGAAGATGTTTTGAGACTCAGTGATGAGGAATTTTAATAAGACATTTCTGAGGTGGGGCTGCTCTGACACCAAGGATTTTGTTACAGTATTTTAAGCTCATTGTGACTCTAATGATGTTACAAATGTGGAAGTGAGATAAATATAAATGAATTGCTATTGAACCAATCCAACGAGAAACTTTTAAAGTGTTGTGGGACATATGTAAATGAATATGTAAATGAAATGGTTTGGGTTATAAAAGGACATGTCTGAGGAATGGCTCTTTGGAGGTTCTTTGAATCAGCATCAAGGATGCTGATCATTTGGAGCTTTTACATATGTTAATCATCTTGTTCTTGCAGGCCAAAGAGGCTATGAATATAAAAGTGCTAACAGCCTATTACCAAGTTGTTTGCAAGAGTCCTCATAATAGAAACATTAGCTGTATAGCTTAATTTCTACTTAAATAAACCTGCAGCTTTCCCTGATAACTGGCTCTGATTGGCTGGAATTGGATCTGTCTAAAATAACCAGTGTAATTAAGCCTTATCTTATCTTATCTCAGTTTAGTCTGACAGTCCACACAAGGTTTGAGATGGAAACAAGTTGTTGTAGGGGTGAGAGAGAGGAAGTAGCTACGGGAAGGTGACAGGGGAAAGTGTGAAGGGGTCGAGTGGTGGGTAGAGATGACGTTTGCAGGAGTGTTTTGAATTAACGGGAATTGCCTGGATTGCAGCTTTCYGAGCAGAAAGGAAAGTGTCAATCAGGATACAAGATGTTGAGTGGGCTTGCTTGGGCTGGCTTTGTGGACCAGCTAAGTATAGAAGGAAAATCTGCAAGGTTTCTTTACCAATAGGTGACAATGTCAAAACTCACAGCGTTTTCCTCAGGGAAAAAAAAAACCAACCCCAAAAAAACCTAACTGTTTCTTGTTGTTCTTGGTGTAAGACTCAGGAAAAAATCCCTGTGATGACAGTGCAGCTCAGCCACCCTGTGCTGCACAGGGGATGGGGCAGTGCTCTGTGGCTGCTGTAGGTGATTCCAGCTGTTCCTTGGTGAATCCCAGGTCCTGTTTGTCTTTGGGCAGTTCCAGCTGTTGAGGAATCCATTCAGTGCAGGCAGCTCGGGGTGCACCTGCAGTGCCAGCTCCAGGGCTGTGACCTGCTAAGATCCTTTCAGAGAATGCAGGTGCCTGTCCCAAAACACTGCCAAGACCACAGGAGGAATGATAAAATAATCCACCACGTAATCTGAGATAAGAAGAGGGGAATTTACAGAAGAGAGAGGAATTTGAGACAGGAAGACTCTAATTTCAGGCCTAATGGAGGTGAGGGTTTGGTTTGCACACCAGACAAAAGATCCTACTGTGCAGACTGAGGGAAGGAAAAGCAAACCCTGCTGACATCCCTGCCAGCCCAGGCTGTGGGAACACCTGCAAACACCCCAGGGGTACCCAGGGCTTGGACTGTGTGAAGGTGACACCTCCAGGGGGACTCCAGGACYCCCATCACGGAGAAGATCGGGGGGAAGAAGCACCAAGAGGATGCTGTGGGATCCACGGGTGTTCATGTCCCTGTCCTGTGGGATCCTGGGGTRTTTCACTGCCATCCCTGTGCTGCTGCCTGGCCACTGCCACCACCATGGCCGCTGCTCCAGCCATTCTGACACCAATCTCTCTCCCTGACTGTCTTTATCTCTCCAACTCCTTGCTCTCAAAGCCCATCAGCATTCACGCTCCAGGACTGTAGGGATGCAGACTTGCTTTTYGCAGCTCTAGTCCCTAAGGGTGAGTGAGTTTTTATTCCTATCTCTGTTTACTTTTGCACCCTGCTGAGGAGGATTGCTCTTAGATCTCTCGGTCTTGAGTGGTGGGAAGAGAAACTCAAKTTTTTCTCCCTTGGAAATCACTGAAGCAAGGAGTGATGCCACCAGTATTTCCATACAAAATCTTTATTTTTTTAAATTTTTTTAAGTCTTTTGAGGAACACTGCTCCCCCGAGCTTGACATTTTGAAATAATAACATCTAMTCTAATTTCTGATGTATTTAACCGAAATCTAATTTCCTTTTTTTTTTTTGTCCTGTAAAGAACAACTGGCTCTGGGGATCCCTGATAAAGCTGTGGGAGGGACCCCCTGCTTCCATATGYGAGGAGCTAATCAATCTGCTGCCACGAGCTCACACTAATATCTGTGGTGATTGCAGCTCACGTATAATGAAGACAAATCCTGTTCTGCCTAAAGATCAATAATTCAGGAGGGAAAAGGGGGAGCCAGGAATGGGGGACGGAGACCGCATCAGCTCCTGCCAATGAGATGCTTTTTGAAAACAATGAGCTTTAAAAACGGAGTGTAGGACAATTACTGAGAATTACTGAACGTCCTGTGGGTATGAAGAAGACCCTGTGAATACAAAATATCCCCTCCYACCCCTTCCAAAATCCAATTCCTGCTAGGAGCTCCTAGGAGAGGTATTTAGAGCCTATTAGAATGGCAAGAAGCCAGCTGTTAATCAGTGTGCTAATCCTGGGGTGACATCACAGGGACCAGTGGTGCCACCTGCATGTGTTAGAGGGAGGGAGCTGAGCTGGCAGCCCAGCTCTGATTTCCTCAGCCTGCAGCACCACCAAGTTCTGGCATTTTCTGGGGCTTAGGAGGCGTCCAGGGAGGGTGGGACAAGCCTGGGATGAGGATGTAGAGGTTTTGTGGTTCATTGGTAGCAGGCTGAGGAGGGGAAGGGGTGTAATCACCATCCTTGGAGCTTTCAGGAATCATCTGCATGTGATGTTTGGGGATGTGGGGTAGAGCTGGACCTGGCAGTGCAGGGGGATGGATGGGCTCCATGATCTTGGAGGGTTTTCCCAGCCTAAACCATTCTCAGATTTATGATGAGATGGCAAAGGGATGTGTTTGGTCTCTCTCAGTCCAATGGTTTGAGGACAGAGAGGGGAGCAGGGCTGTGGGGCATCTCTGGAGGTGTTGGGAGTGCCCTGTGTCCCTCCAGTGATGGGGACACAGCACATGGTCACATCTCCTGCCAGCAGAAATCCTGCTCCTCCCTGCCCAGGCACCACCCCACRCACTGCTCGTGCCATCAGCCTTAATATTTTACCCTGTACTCCCTGTATTTTAAAATATTCATTGGACACGGGCCTAGGCTGTTGTCACAACACCTCGAATCAGATCAGAGAACCACTGTTAACAGGCATGACAGGACACAGATCAGTCTGGAGTTATTCCTCCTCTTCTTTAGGGTAGGAAAAGGTTAAAAAGCTGCCTGAGACTTTCCTTTTGCTGAGACGAGAGAACTAAAGGTGTATCGATTTCAGCTGGCCCCCCTCCCTTTTTTTTTTTTTGAGCACCATGAGCTTTGTTTTTCGCTTGCCCTGCAAAAGTGATTATTCAACATAAATACAGACAGTTTTCAGTGTTTACAAGTTAGCTGATATAGCAAGTCTCCTTGTCATATGCTCCTGGAATATAGGGGAGGGCTGGAGTTGCCAACCTTGAGCATTCATGGGTGAATTGCTTCTAGAAATCAAAGGATTTGCTCCCAAATTACCAGGTTTTTCTTAATGAAGAAAGGGACTGATCCAGATATTTGTTGATGTCTCTTTTCAGAGCCTGAAATGGGTCACAGGGACTCAAATTTAAAATTTTTTTCTCYTCAGTGAAAAGGTAGAGACACTTTGCTTTATCTTCCTGAGCCTTATCACATGGYTCTGAAGGCTGGAGTTTTGAGATTAAAAACTGCCAAACAGAGTGAGACAACAGCAATATGAGCTGATGTCACTGCATCAACTCAGCWGCAATCTTGATTTTCTTTGGGTATCAGAAGTAAAAGGAGCAGGGAAGCTCTGCTGCCTCCTCAGGAATATTTTAGTGTGAACCTAATTCTGAGCAGTCAGCTGAAAATGCAAAGAAATACAGATTGTTTGCATGGCTCRTGCCCCCTGCTACTTCACCCTCGGAGATGAAGGCAGAGGGAAATGCTGTCTGTGTTCAAGGGAGGGGTGACAGAGCTGTGGGGCAGCCCCAGGGACAGCCAGGGGAGTGGTTTGAGAGCTGGACACAGCCAGCACTGCCTCCATCCCTGGGGAATTCATGGAACAAGGGTTGTTCCTGCCGGAGCTCCAGGAGCCAGAGCTGTGGCTCTGAGCCCAGGGAGAGACTGGCCCAGGAGGAATTCACACCTTGCCCACTCTCAAGGAGGACATGGGATTCCCTTGGGTGGGTATCAGTTTGGAAAAAGTGGAAAAGAGACTGTGGAACCTGCTCACAGCTCCCCAAACTCCCTGCAGAACATTCCTGCTGTGTTTTCCAGCTGTGAGTAAGCCGAGATGAATTTTATCAGGGGTTAAGCCGGGCTAACCAGTTTCCTATCTCCATCTCCTCAATCCCCTGTGCTCTGCTGCTGTGGGTGTTCCTGGGGGATCATCCTGTGATGGGATCTCCCAGAGCCTCGTGGATCAGTGTTTGGGGGCTGCAGGGTCGCTGATCTCCTGTCCCCTCTGCCCCTCAGCCACGGGAGCACCTTCCTTGGAAAGTCCTGCAGCACAAGGACTAAAGCAGATTTCCATCAGAGCACAGCCCCACAGCAGAAAGGGCTGGAGGAGGAGGATGTGTCCCATGGGAATTGTCCTTCTGCTTTCCCTCCGAGCTGAGGGCAGCCTGAGCTTTTTGGTGAGCATCTCTGGGAAATCATCTTCCCCCCTTCCCTGGGTGGACAAGCCAGCAGGTTTAGGCAGTGCCAAATTCCCCTCAATAATAACCCTCAGTCAATCAGGTGGGAAATACTTCAAAAGCTTAAAACACCCCAAACCTGCAGGATTCTGTTAAATGGGAGCCCACAAAAATGATCTCTGCCAGTTTATTTTGAGGGGAATCCGGCAAGAGAAAACAGCAATTTTTTAACATTGCAAAACTCTGGCTTTGTGGTGGAAGGAAACAACATTCCTGGGCAAGGTCCTGCTCATTTTTTTCCTCCACTCTGACATTACAATCCCTTCCAGCAGCTGAAGGAAGAACAAGAGGCCAGCATTCCATCTGCTGAATGTGAAGCTGAGCTCTGCAAAATGGGAGCGAGCTGGAAACCCAGTGGGCTCGCCTGGGACCACAGCAGAGGCACATGTGCTGCAGCTCCAACTGTGGCACTTTACTGCTCTATGTAAAACACCATCTGTGGTGCAGAGACCTCTGCTAGGAGGGAGGCACACCATCAGCCCAGCAAATTGTCAACTGAAGTGCTATAAAGTTCTCTCTGAGCGTCTTCGTCACTCACTGCTGGGGGGAATGCTGCAGAGAGAGCTAATGGGGATGTGGGGAGCCAAATCAGCCCTGGGGTAAATGGCTGCATTTGGGTAAATTCCTGCCTTGGGGAATAGGGGTGGGTCCAAGCTCTGTGGATTTCCCAGAGGAAAAGGGATATAACACCCCTGGATTTAGAGGTGGCTCAGTGCAGCCACTCAAAAATGCAGCRAGGGGGAATTTAGCGCTGCTGTGTGTTTTCCATATGATTTAATTTGGGCCGTAATATTTTGCTTAAAGACGAATATTATGGAAAACAGGAGGCYGGGGGTGATGGAATTGTACCCTGCCCTGGCAGGGCTGTGATTCACAAGGTGATCTGGAGCTATTCCCTTACACTTCACCTTCACAGCAGCTTGAAGGCACGAGCTGTCTCCCACACACAGGGAGTGTTTCATTCCTGTGAAAGCCTGGCTGGCRAGGAGAGGGGAAGAGCTGTGCTTTCCTGGGGTGTGTGATGGCACTCATTGCCACCCCGGGACCTGRTGGGGTGTCAGCGAGCCCGGGAGGTGCTGAGGTACAAAATGGGTACCACAGGCAGCTCAGCCCTGGTGTACAGAGATGAAACTGTGCTGCTTTTAACTTCCCTGCCTCAAAGAACTCAGCAGAAGTATTTCCTGATGGAGCAAGAGGGGGAAAAAGCAATCTGATTCTGACCTTTGCTGGGTAGGCTGCTGCCACCTCGTCATTATTAAAATACACAGAAAAACGTCCCTGAGGCTGCAGCCACTGTCCATTTCTTCCACTGTGG
>NW_026624027.1:163860-165510 GCF_030028575.1 Malurus melanocephalus
CCTTCCCAGCAGCACAGGGGACCCGTCAGAGCCAGCCCTGTAATCAATTTGCCATAATCTTCCCCGACTGTGCCCATCCTGCCCGTGTTCCCGTGGTAGCCCGGGGCCAGCAGGGCGTGCCAAGCCCAGGGAGCAGAGCCCGGATCGGGTGGTGCCAATTCATGCCCTCATTTGTCACGGGGAATTGAGRCAGCAGCTCGAGATGCTGCTGCTCCTCGGCAGAGCACACACAATGTTCACGGTTCCTCCCACGGAGAGCTGACAATGTGTGTAGGATGGGAAGGGAAGGATCGTTCCCTCCTTGCAGGCGGGAGGGATTGAGGCTCTGAGCGCTCCTGGGGGCTGAATCAGGGGTTAAACTCGGTCTTTRGGCTCCACCACGGTGGCTTTTCTACCACACTCTCTTTGCCGAGTGAGATGAGCACAGTTATGAGACAAAATGTGCCATTCTGATTCTATTCCATTGCATTTCAGCTCTGCTTGCTGCCAGTCGTGGGGGAGGAAAGGCCATTTTGTGTGCTGAATATACCCAGAAGGTAGCTTAGGCTGAAATCAAAATGTTTTGGTCTTTCTGCACTGGAATACAGAATAACCCAAACTTCTTTCCTTGTTTCTCTCCTTTAGCRGAGCCAAGTGCTGCCATTTGAATTGGAAATGTACCCGGATCCAACATGGAAACCCTCGTGCCATCTGCTGCACCTTGGTTCAGTGTAAACCCCAGCAGGGTTAACTCRGGCCATAAAACATGAAACCATCAGCGCAGCCACCTCCTGATGGGCAATTTGGCACAGGGCTCAACCCGTTCCTTCTCCACCAGTTTATTTAATGGGATCAACTCTGGGCTTTTTATTCCCCTGCTTTGCAAACCATTTGTAACTGCCATCCTSGTTCTCACAAGCTTGAACCCAAAGCCAAAATTCTGCATGGACTGATGCAAGAAATCAGTGCTGGGGGAAYAAACACCCAGCAGCCCAATTTCTCCTTGTTGTAGGGTGGGGGTCAGTTAAATTTTGCTCGGTTTTTATTTTTGGTCTCTTGCATGAAGCACTTCCAGCAGATTTGGGGGTCTGTTTTTGGTGTCTGTCACAATAATATTCAACATTTTATTCAACTTCAGTTTGAGGGAGGGGAAGTACAACTTGTGCATGAAGTCTGAGAGGGAGACAGGTGCCAATCCTGGCTTGTGCTTGCCCCGTGCTGGTTGCCACCTCGCTGGCCACCCCTCTAAATGAATGCCAGGCACGTCCATGGAGCAGATTAAAGGTGCATTTAATGCTCCTATAGCATGTGCCTCGAAAAGTCATGAAAGATAGATAGGTAGAGTCCCTCGGCACCATCTCTAATTCATGTGTTTGTGACTTTAATCCTTGGCTTGATGGTGTTTTAATTGACAGAATGTAAATTCCTTTCTGTGGTAATCCTTCTGGCGCGGGGAGATGTGGACAGATGCTCTCGGTTCACAGACAGCGAGGGGGAGCAGGCAGGAGGGCCTGCTGCTGCTGTAGTATTTGCACAAAAAAATTCCCTGGTTATTTGCTTTAGTGCTCCTCAGCTGGTGCTGTCCCACTGAAGTTCACCAGGATCGTGTCTCTGCCTCTCTTTCCAGGATTGCTGCGAGAGAGCTGCAATTTTTTTTTTTTTTTTTTTTTT